>NC_069501.1:1221914999-1222214999 GCF_027579735.1 Bombina bombina
ATACCAGGAGTAAATTAGAAAGATACCAGGAGTAAATTAGAAAGTTGCTTAAAATTGTATGTGCTATCTGAATTGTGAAAGAAAACAAATTTGTGTTCAGTATCCCTTTAATGATGATCTGTGCAATAAACTATTAAAACATTTAATAATTTGTTAAAGTGAATGTAAAGTCACCCCTATTGCTTAATGCAATATTGTTAAGCTATTCAAATAAGGGGGAGTTTAATTCATCGATTTTTAACAAGCTTAGCAATAAATCCAAAATTATACCTTTTAAACTCTATTTTTATGCCGCGCTGCCTCCGCCCGCCATGTTGTCCCTCATTATTGGAATGAATGACAGCTACTCTAGCTAATCCGCGTTTCCCCCCCAGGGGGTTCAAACCCTTTTTCGATACGTCATGCGCTTCTTCAGCGCATGCGTTTGAAAATGTTATCTTATACCAGAAGCAATGCGTGTTCATAGAACGCGCATGCGCTTCTGCAAAAAATTATATGTGAGCAATTATTTAGGCTAAAGAGCAAAGATGGGTGTAATTCATGTTTCGTTTGAATTAATGAATTTAATAATTGATGGGTATCTGGTTTTAGGATCGAGATTAGGCATGAATGAGGAGGCATCACTGAAATTATGCGCATGCTCAGAAAAAAAAGCTGAATGGGTGCGCGCTTCACACATACGTATAGAGCGGTTGGGACTGCTCTATACGTCACATGTGAAGAACAAGGAAGTGCCGGGTGGGAGGAGGAAGATATAAAGTGGAAAAAAGTAAGTAATTCAAATATATAAACAATCTTAATTTTTCTAAAAAAATAAACATAGCAGTTATGATACTGATGGGTAAAACAGTAATTAGGAGGCAGCTGATGTAAAAAAATGTACATTCACTTTAATTTTAGCCGGGTCGTCAGTAAACTCAGCCGGGTGGAATAAAAAAGGGACAAGAAATCCAAAAATAAACCTCCATGGTTCAAATAGCGCATGCAATTTCAGTTTACCTCTATTATCAGTTTTCTTAAACCCTTAAATGACCGCTGCTGTCCTGGGCCTCTCTCTGCCATGATCTCGATAAAAATGGAGAGATCGCACTATTTCTGCATGCCCCACAAGTGGTACCGATGCATGTCCCACAAGAGGTACCGATGCAGAGAGGGCAGCGGTGATGCCGATCATTGGTGGTTTGGGAGGGTTAGGAGGGAGGCTTTTAGAGTATTGCAGTAATGCCTCGATATTGAGGAATCCTGCAATACCCTTTATTAAGTATCCGATGCAGAAAGAGCAACTCTGCGGACCTTTTCTTATCGTCCAGCAATGGTGCCGATCGCTGGTGGGTGGGAGCCATTGCAGGGAGGCGGGTGGGCGGCCCATCTCAGGGAACTTCCGGCCGGTGGGGGAATCTAAGTCACGGGTGCGCATAGTTAAACAAGATGTGATAAGGAGGGTGGGAGAGGGAGGGGGGGGCAGCTAAACTACAGAAAAAGTGGAATTTAGATAAAAAAAAAAGAAAAAAAAAAAAGAAAAAAAGAGCAGCAAATTTTATTGCAAAGTGTGTACTGGCAGACAGCTACCAGTACCCAAAATGGCAGCAAATAGTGAGAGGGGGCTCAGGGAGGTTGGGTGGTAAGGGGGGATCCTACACTGAAGAAAATATATAATAAAAAAAAACAAAAAAAACACCTTTTATTTTTATACTGGCAGACTTTCTGCCAGTACTAAAGATGGCGGTGACAATAGTGAGGGGGGAGGGAAGAGAGTTGTTTGAGAGGGATCAGGGGGTGGGAGGATGATCTCTCCTTCAAGTTCCTTCAACCCACCTATAATTAACGCATTCACTGCTGGGCATAATAGTGTGGTGTGCAGCGGCATTTAGCGGCATTCTAATTACCAAAAAGCAATGCCAAAGCCATATATGTCTGCTATTTCTGAACAAAGGTGATCCCAAAGAAGCATTTCAGTGAGAAACCTAAAGTTTGTGAAAAAGTGAACAATTCTTTTTATTTGATTGCATTTGGCTGTGAAATGGTGGCATTAAATATACCAAAATGGGTCTAGATCAATACTTTGGGTTGTCTCCTTAAAAATATATATATACATGTCAAGGGATATTCAGGGATTCCTGACAGATATCAGTGTTACAATGTAACTATCACTAATTTCGAGAAAAAATTGTAATGCTCGTGGGATATTCCTCTATCAAACCGAACTCAGCCAGTAGCCTTGTTATCCAGGCGTCGAGCCGGAATGATAGGGAATATCCCAGAACAGAGAAAGTTAGTAAGATGAGGAAGGCGGCACTCACCACAGACAGGACAGTCCCCAGCGGCAAAGGCAGAGCAGTCCAAAGGCACACCACTAGAATGGTCAGGCAGGCTGGGTTCGGCAACAAATAGGCGATCCAGAACAACGGGGGTTAATAAGCAGAGTACTAGATAAATAAATCTCTCCAGAGGAGGGATAAATAGGGATTTTTAAAGTCTCTTATATAATCCTAAAGGAGTTAGACCTGAGTAGCCTCAGATAGGCAGTGCCCAATACCCAAATATAATTTATTCAAAGTAATAAGGGAGAACAAAAGAAGGTATTATGGGGCACACTTTAAATAAGAGACTTATCTTAAGTATAACATAGACCGAGAGGACAGCTCTAACTACTAAAGTGTAAAATATAATTTTTATTGTTCTTAAATTAAAATAGATACAAAATATATAAATACACGTATAACACTTTCAGATAAAGATGGAATTTATGAAAGACCAATGGTACTCGTATCCAATTATGATTATAGATCTTTATATTATAGTTTAGATCATAGGAGAATATACGGTGACATTAGCAGTCAAAAAACAGAATTTATGTTTATCTGATAAATTACTTTCTCCAACGGTGTGTCCGGTCCACGGCGTCATCCTTACTTGTGGGATATTCTCTTCCCCAACAGGAAATGGCAAAGAGCCCAGCAAAGCTGGTCACATGATCCCTCCTAGGCTCCGCCTTCCCCAGTCATTCGACCGACGTAAAGGAGGAATATTTGCATAGGAGAAATCATATGATACCGTGGTGACTGTAGTTAAAGAAAATAAATTATCAGACCTGATTAAAAAAACCAGGGCGGGCCGTGGACCGGACACACCGTTGGAGAAAGTAATTTATCAGGTAAACATAAATTCTGTTTTCTCCAACATAGGTGTGTCCGGTCCACGGCGTCATCCTTACTTGTGGGAACCAATACCAAAGCTTTAGGACTCGGATGAAGGGAGGGAGCAAATCAGGTCACCTAGATGGAAGGCACCACGGCTTGCAAAACCTTTCTCCCAAAAATAGCCTCAGAAGAAGCAAAAGTATCAAATTTGTAAAATTTAGTAAAAATGTGCAGTGAAGACCAAGTCGCTGCCTTACATATCTGATCAACAGAAGCCTCGTTCTTGAAGGCCCATGTGGAAGCCACGGCCCTAGTGGAATGAGCTGTGATTCTTTCAGGAGGCTGCCGTCCGGCAGTCTCGTAAGCCAATCTGATGATGCTTTTTAGCCAAAAAGAGAGAGAGGTAAAAGTTGCTTTTTGACCTCTCCTTTTACCAGAACAAACAAACAAGGAAGATGTTTGTCTAAAATCCTTTGTAGCATCTAAATAGAATTTTAGAGCACGAACTACATCCAAATTGTGCAACAAACGTTCCTTCTTTGAAACTGGATTCGGACACAAAGAAGGCACGACTATCTCCTGGTTAATGTTTTTGTTAGAAACAACTTTCGGAAGAAAACCAGGTTTAGTACGCAAAACCACCTTATCTGCATGGAACACCAGATAAGGAGGAGAACACTGCAGAGCAGATAACTCTGAAACTCTTCTAGCAGAAGAAATTGCAACCAAAAACAAAACTTTCCAAGATAATAACTTAATATCAACGGAATGTAAGGGTTCAAACGGAACCCCCTGAAGAACTGAAAGAACTAAATTGAGACTCCAAGGAGGAGTCAAAGGTTTGTAAACAGGCTTGATTCTAACCAGAACCTGAACAAAAGCTTGAACATCTGGCACAGCCGCCAGCTTTTTGTGAAGTAAAACAGATAAAGCAGAAATCTGTCCCATCAAAGAACTTGCAGATAATCCTTTCTCCAAACCCTCTTGTAGAAAGGATAGAATCTTAGGAATTTTTATCTTGTTCCATGGGAATCCTTTAGATTCACACCAACAGATATATTTTTTCCATATTTTATGGTAAATTTTTCTAGTTACAGGCTTTCTGGCCTGAACAAGAGTATCAATGACAGAATCTGAGAACCCTCGCTTTGATAAAATCAAGCGTTCAATCTCCAAGCAGTCAGTTGGAGTGAGACCAGATTCGGATGTTCGAACGGACCTTGAACAAGAAGGTCCCGTCTCAAAGGTAGCTTCCATGGTGGAGCCGATGACATATTCACCAGGTCTGCATACCAAGTCCTGCGTGGCCACGCAGGAGCTATCAAGATCACCGATGCCCTCTCCTGATAGATCCTGGCTACCAGCCTGGGGATGAGAGGAAACGGTGGGAATACATACGCTAGTTTGAAGGTCCAAGGTGCTACTAGTGCATCTACTAGAGTCGCCTTGGGATCCCTGGATCTGGACCCGTAGCAAGGAACCTTGAAGTTCTGACGAGAGGCCATCAGATCCATGTCTGGACTGCCCCACAACTGAGTAATTTGGGCAAAGATTTCCGGATGGAGTTCCCACTCCCCCGGATGAAATGACTGACGACTCAGAAAATCCGCTTCCCAATTTTCCACTCCTGGAATGTGGATTGCAGACAAGTGGCAGGAGTGAGACTCCGCCCAATGAATGATTTTGGACACTTCTTCCATCGCCAGGGAACTCCTTGTTCCCCCCTGATGGTTGATGTACGCAACAGTCGTCATGTTGTCCGATTGAAGCCGTATGAATTTGGCCTTTGCTAACTGAGGCCAAGCCTTGAGAGCATTGAATATCGCTCTTAGTTCCAGAATATTTATCGGGAGAAGAGATTCTTCCCGAGACCAAAGACCCTGAGCTTTCAGGAGTCCCCAGACCGCGCCCCAGCCCACCAGACTGGCGTCGGTCGTGACAATGACCCACTCTGGTCTGCGGAAGCTCATCCCCTGTGACAGGTTGTCCAGGGACAGCCACCAACGGAGTGAATCTCTGGTCCTCTGATCTACTTGTATCGTCGGAGACAAGTCTGTATAATCCCCATTCCACTGACTGAGCATGCACAGTTGTAATGGTCTCAGATGAATTCGCGCAAAAGGAACTATGTCCATTGCTGCGACCATCAAACCTATTACTTCCATGCACTGCGCTATGGAAGGAAGAGGAACAGAATGAAGTACTTGACAAGAGTTTAGAAGTTTTGATTTTCTGGCCTCTGTCAGAAAAATCCTCATTTCTAAGGAGTCTATTATTGTTCCCAAGAAGGGAACCCTTGTTGACGGAGATAGAGAACTTTTTTCTACGTTCACTTTCCACCCGTGAGATCTGAGAAAGGCCAGGACGATGTCCGTGTGAGCCTTTGCTTGTGGAAGGGACGACGCTTGAATCAGAATGTCGTCCAAGTAAGGTACTACTGCAATGCCCCTTGGTCTTAGCACCGCTAGAAGGGACCCCAGTACCTTTGTGAAAATTCTTGGAGCAGTGGCTAATCCGAACGGAAGTGCCACAAACTGGTAATGCTTGTCCAGAAAGGCGAACCTTAGGAACCGATGATGTTCCTTGTGGATAGGAATATGTAGGTACGTATCCTTTAAATCCACCGTGGTCATGAATTGACCTTCCTGGATGGAAGGAAGAATTGTTCGAATGGTTTCCATTTTGAACGATGGAACCTTGAGGAACTTGTTTAGGATCTTGAGATCTAAGATTGGTCTGAATGTTCCCTCTTTTTTGGGAACTATGAACAGATTGGAGTAGAACCCCATCCCTTGTTCTCCTAATGGAACAGGATGAATCACTCCCATTTTTAACAGGTCTTCTACACAATGTAAGAATGCCTGTTTTTTTATGTGGTCTGAAGACAATTGAGACCTGTGGAACCTCCCCCTTGGGGGAAGCCCCTTGAATTCCAGAAGATAACCTTGGGAGACTATTTCCAGCGCCCAAGGATCCAGAACATCTCTTGCCCAAGCCTGAGCGAAGAGAGAGAGTCTGCCCCCCACCAGATCCGGTCCCGGATCGGGGGCCAACATCTCATGCTGTCTTGGTAGCAGTGGCAGGTTTCTTGGCCTGCTTACCTTTGTTCCAGCCTTGCATTGGCCTCCAGGCTGGTTTGGCTTGAGAAGTATTACCCTCTTGCTTAGAGAATGTAGCACTTGGGGCTGGTCCGTTTCTGCGAAAGGGACGAAAATTTGGTTTATTTTTAGCCTTGAAAGACCTATCCTGAGGAAGGGCGTGGCCCTTACCCCCAGTGATATCAGAAATAATCTCTTTCAAGTCAGGGCCAAACAGCGTTTTCCCCTTGAAAGGAATGTTAAGCAATTTATTCTTGGAAGACGCATCCGCTGACCAAGATTTTAGCCAAAGCGCTCTGCGCGCCACAATAGCAAACCCAGAATTTTTCGCCGCTAATCTAGCCAATTGCAAAGTGGCGTCTAAGGTGAAAGTTAGCCAATTTGAGAGCATGGATTCTGTCCAAAATCTCCTCATAAGAAGAATCTTTATTGAGCGCCTTTTCTAGTTCATCGAACCAGAAACACGCTGCTGTAGTGACAGGAACAATGCATGAAATTGGTTGTAGAAGGTAACCTTGCTGAACAAACATCTTTTTAAGCAAACCCTCTAATTTTTTATCCATAGGATCTTTGAAAGCACAACTATCTTCTATGGGTATAGTGGTGCGTTTGTTTAGAGTAGAAACCGCCCCCTCGACCTTGGGGACTGTCTGCCATAAGTCCTTTCTGGGGTCGACCATAGGAAACAATTTCTTGAATATAGGGGGAGGGACGAAAGATATGCCGGGCCTTTCCCATTCTTTGTTTACAATATCCGCCACCCGCTTGGGTATAGGAAAAGCTTCGGGGGGCCCCGGGACCTCTAGGAACTTGTCCATCTTACATAATTTCTCTGGAATGACCAAATTCTCACAATCATCCAGAGTAGATAACACCTCCTTAAGCAGAGCGCGGAGATGTTCCAATTTAAATTTGAATGTAATCACATCAGGTTCAGCTTGTTGAGAAATTTTCCCTGAATCTGAAATTTCTCCCTCAGACAAAACCTCCCTGGCCCCCTCAGACTGGTGTAGGGGCACTTCAGAACCAATATCATCAGCGTCCTCATGCTCTTCCGTATTTTCTAAAACAGAGCAGTCGCGCTTTCGCTGATAAGTGGGCATTTTGGCTAAAATGTTTTTGATAGAATTATCCATTACAGCCGTTAATTGTTGCATAGTAAGGAGTATTGGCGCACTAGATGTACTAGGGGCCTCCTGTGTGGGCAAGACTGGCGTAGACGAAGGAGGGGATGATGCAGTACCATGCTTACTCCCCTCACTTGAGGAATCATCTTGGGCATCATTTTCTTTGTGTCACATAAATCACATCTATTTAAATGAGAAGGAACCTTGGCTTCCCCACATACAGAACACAGTCTATCTGGTAGTTCAGACATGTTAAACAGGCATAAACTTGATAACAAAGTACAAAAAACGTTTTAAAATAAAACCGTTACTGTCACTTTAAATTTTAAACTGAACACACTTTATTACTGCAAATGTGAAAAAGTATGAAGGAATTGTTCAAAATTCACCAAAATTTCACCACAGTGTCTTAAAGCCTTAAAAGTATTGCACACCAAATTTGAAAGCTTTAACTCTTAATAACGGAACCGGAGCCGTTTTTATATTTAACCCCTATACAGTCCCTGGTATCTGCTTTGCTGAGACCCAACCAAGCCCAAAGGGGAATACGATACCAAATGACGCCTTCAGAAAGCCTTTTCTATGTATCAGAGCTCCTCACACATGCATCTGCATGTCATGCTTCTCAAAAACAAGTGCGCAATAGAGGCGCGAAAATGAGGCTCTGCCTATGATTAGGGAAAGCCCCTAGAGAATAAGGTGTCCAATACAGTGCCTGCCGGTTATTTTACATAATTCCCAAGAATAAAATAATTCCTCAAAGCTATGAAGTATTAAAAATGCTTATATATCAATCGTTTTAGCCCAGAAAATGTCTACCAGTCTTAAAAGCCCTTGTGAAGCCCTTTATTCTTATGTAATAAAAATGGCTTACCGGATCCCATAGGGAAAATGACAGCTTCCAGCATTACATCGTCTTGTTAGAAATGTGTCATACCTCAAGCAGCAAACGTCTGCTCACTGTTTCCCCCAACTGAAGTTAATTCCTCTCAACAGTCCTGTGTGGAAACAGCCATCGATTTTAGTAACGGTTGCTAAAATCATTTTCCTCTTACAAACAGAAATCTTCATCACTTTTCTGTTTCAGAGTAAATAGTACATACCAGCACTATTTTAAAATAACAAACTCTTGATTGAAGAATAAAAACTACAGTTAAACACCAAAAAACTCTAAGCCATCTCCGTGGAGATGTTGCCTGTACAACGGCAAAGAGAATGACTGGGGAAGGCGGAGCCTAGGAGGGATCATGTGACCAGCTTTGCTGGGCTCTTTGCCATTTCCTGTTGGGGAAGAGAATATCCCACAAGTAAGGATGACGCCGTGGACCGGACACACCTATGTTGGAGAAATATATATTTTACCATCACTATATATCGTAACTAATTGGAAAATTCTAAATAAGTCTGATTCCAAATAACCCCAAAGTGTGAGATATAATAAAATTGATTAAAATGAATGATATAAGTGTCATCCAGCACATACATAGGAGTGTCCTCTCCTATGTATGTTCTCTGACACACGCTCCTCCTGTATAAGAAATTAATTTAAATATCTGAAATAATGGGTTCAATTTTATTCCACATGAATAATGATACTTGTTTAAGTGTACGTGATATTATTTGTATAGGTAAACCTATATTGTCTGAGATGCTATATAACTTACTTATTTTTAAAGAGAGATACTAGTATTCTAGTCCCTCAGGTTCACAAACCATATGCCCATATATGAATGATAGTTTATAGTATCCCAAGCGTTTGTCCGCTATTAAGTGTAGCGGGAAAAAGTTTCAATTACCCCCTACAACAAGCACCAATGACAATTAAGGCCAACAAAATTAGGTTAATAAATATTATTACTAAGTAAAATACAGAAGAAGCAGTGCAAATGCCTGACACGCGTTTCGCCAACTGCTTTCTAAAAGGCCTGGGCGTCCTCGTCTGACGTCCATATTTATGAAATCACCAGCCAAACCTTGAAAGGGGGTGTGATCCGGATATTATAAATCGAAATGATATTCTCCTATGATCTAAACTAAAATATAAATAAGAGTACCATTGGTCTTTCATAAATTCCATTTTTATCTGAAAGTGTTATATGTCTATTTATATATTTTTTATCTATTTTAATTTAAGAACAATAAAAAGTTATATTTTACACTTTAGTAGTTAGAGCTGTCCTCTCGGTCCATGTTATACTTAAGATAAGTCTCTTATTTAAAGTGTGCCCCAAAATACCTCCTTTTCTTTCTCACTTATTACTTTGAATTAATAAGCAGAGTAGTCAGAAAGGCAGGGTTCAGCAGCAGTACGTGTATATCAATCCAGTAATTAAGGGGAATAGCAGGTAGAGTAGTCAGAGAGGCAGGGATCATACACGGAGTAGGCTAAATGAAACAACGCTCTATCACACCCAGGAGCACACAAGGTAACACCTATACTTGGACAGTGATAGATCCTTGTGATGGCACTTACATAGGTGCAGGATTCGCCAGGCGTACAGACCGGCATCTGGAAGAGAGGAGCGTGCGGCGATGACGTCAGCGCAGCACGCATCCAGATCCTACACAACCCTTGGCAACGAGCAGGGAAGGAGACGCCGCGCCCCTAGCAACGGCTAGAGCGGTGCGGTGTGACAAAAATGGTTTAGAAATAGCTAAGTGCTACTTGTACTTATTGCCCTATAACTTGCAAAAAAAGCAAAGAACATGTAAACATTGGGTATTTCTAAACTCAGGACAAAATTTAGAAACTATTTAGCATGGGTGTTTTTTGGTGGTTGTAGATGTGTAACAGATTTTGGGGGTCAGTTAGAAAAAGTGTGGTTTTTTCCATTTTTTTTTATCATATTTTATAAAGAAAATTTATAGTAAGTTATAAAATATGATGAAAATAATGGTATCTTTAGAAAGTCCATTTAATGGCGAGAAAAACAGTATATAATAATATGTGTGGGTACAGTAAATGAGTAAGCTAAACACAAACACAGAAATGTAAAAATAGCCCTGGTCCCAAACGGTAAGAAAATACATACTTATTTGGGCTACAATTGCTTAGCTCATTAAGAGTAGTTTTAAAAGGTACAAGAAACCCAAAACTTTTATTTCCTGATTAAATTCTAAACAACTTTCCAATTTACTTCTATTCTATTATCTAATTTGCTTCCTTTTCTTGGTATCCTTTGTTGAAAAGCATATAGATGCAATGTACTAATCATCGTTGGCTAACCCAATGTGCTCAGCTAGCTGCCAGTAATACATTGCTGGACATTCAGATAATTTATTATGATTCGAATGCGGAAGAAGGCAGACGCTTGCAGCATTCGGAGCTGCATATATTCTTGTAAAAGGGAAAAACACTAAGATCCGATTTCACAAGAATAAATGCGGCTCTGGGAAAGAAACAAATAGCGTGAGGACAGCCTCCTTCCACATTAGGATTATAACGAATGAGCCAAATGCCTAGGCCTAATTATAAGCAAAAAAAGCAGCATTTATCACTTAACATTTCACCTCTTAGCGCATAGAGCAGAGTACGACTATGAAGTACACTAGCTTCACAATACCACCTTCTAAAGCATTATTGGCTGTACATACACACATATATATATATATATATATACACACACACACATTTATCTCTTGTCATTGGCTTACCTGAAGTGTTCAGCTAGCTCTCAGTGGTGCACTGATGCTCCTTCAACAAAGGATAACAAAAGAGCAAAGCAAAAGTGATAGTAGAAAAACACTGGATAATTGTATGCTGTATCTGGATCATGAAATAAACATGTATTTTATGTCCCTTTAAAAGGAACAGTAAACTGTAAATTGTTTTTCCCTTAATGTATTTCCAATGACTTGTTATACCAACTGCAGAGTATAAAATATGAGAAATTGCATTTTCAGGTTTATTTGTGTATATGAAATAGCTGGTTTTGTGCTTTGAAACCACAGCCTAATACAATGGGTTGAACTTGCAGGTAAAATCAGATCTCATTATGTTATTACTTTGTGTACATCAGCCATTTCAAATGCCAAAATAAGGGTAAAGGAGCTACTTGTAAACAATTTAATACAGTCCAGCAGGTAAAATGGATCATTGGGATCAAAATTAAGGTGAGAAAAAAAAAAATGGGTAACCTGTCCCTTACATGGGTAGTGTGCTAATGAAATCAGTCCTGGGGAGAACACTGACAAGGCACGAGAATGAGACAAGATTCACAAAAGCAATAAAAACCTTTTACAAATTACTCATGCTAGACTACTAAAGTGTAGGTGACAAATCCCAACCTCGTCTCTAGAACATCCCTAGGACACCCATGACCAGCCCCTGGGGACTTTAATTCTATACAGCGAGACTACTTCACCATAATCAGATTCTTGAATATTTTATAATTACATTTACATAAACAAGTGTTGAGGTTGATAATTATTATATTTCCACTTTACTAGCGGCTTGTGTTTGAAGTGTGAAATATTGTATATTGGTCATAGGGTTGCCACCTCAGCCATGGTTTCCTGGGTACTTATGAGTTACACAGAGAGGAGAGGAACATGAATAGTTCTGTTAAGTGTCACTATTTGTGTGCTGTCCAGGGATGAAATTCATGTTCCTCCCCGCACACCCTGCAGCATGTATAACTCATAAGTGTCCAGGAAAACATGGCCGAGGTGGCAACCCTAATTGGACACCTAAAGCAACTATAGATGTTAAAAGGACCATTAAATACAGTAGCACTGCATAATAAAAAGACAATGCAATAGCACTTGCTCTTAATTTTTAAATTAGATATTTTTTTCTTACAAATTTTAACATTTTCTTCCATTTGACAGCCCCATGTATGATGTGACAGACATCAGCCAATCACAGATAATGTGAAAACTTGAGCGCCCTTGTCCGCCACAGCTCGCCCTGCCAATCACGCGAGGGAAGGAGCTGTCAATCTCCCCGGCTGGACTAGACAGCGGAGATTAAATTTCGGCACTTTAGAGGTGGCGAAGGATTATAGAAGCGGCGGTCTGATGACCGCTGCTTGTTAAATACGGCGTGCCCCTCTCTTGAACAAGTGGTATTAACAATGGAATCCTTCTTTTGATCCTTGCACAGGAAGCAGGAATCTACCATCTCAGAGCAGATGAATCAGATGAGATTTCCATTAGTTGTATGCATGACATGCTTATTCATTCCACCATCTTCATGACCGAACATGCTTTGTTGTTATCTCAATATAGATTAATCACAGTACTTCATGAGAAAGGAAAGAAACATCAAGCTCAATATAAATGTCAAAAACATTTTTTTTTTTTAAAAAAAGCCCACCAGAATTAGTTTGGCACAAACATGCATCTCCAACTATTTTTAATTTAAAGTTCAAAAAAATTTATTTCAGGGCTTGACAAATTACTGTAAAAAAAAAAAAAATAATAATCTTTTAGATTTTTACATTTTTATTTAGATTTCTTATACAAACTGTATATGTGTGTAGAAAACAATTATCACGGTCCTAAAAAGGAAATGTCTAGTCTAGTTAGCACTTCATTCTTCTGGAGGGACCCACATAGAACTGATTGTGCTGCGCAGAAATCAGCTGGTGAGCTAAGCGGCAGTTTTGTTTCTTAGAAGGTTTTTATCCATTGTAGGGGTAAACACACATAGTGCTCCGGGATGCGTGACGAAAAAATGTGCCTTTAAAGCAACATTAAATGCAAAAATTTAAATTAATCATAGTTAAAAAAGAAAACCAATAACAATGTTGTGCTATGCTTCAATGTTTTATTTTGCCCTCTATTCCCTTAAAGTGAATGTAAATTTTGATGCTAAAGTGACCGTTTTTTTTAAATTAGATTAAAAACAGCTTCTGTGAAGATTAAAAGGTACGGGTTTTTTCACAACACGAGTGAAATATAAATTTTGATGAATTAAAGTGCCCCTGTTTTTAAATCGAATTTTTAAAAAACGGGCACTTTTAGCATCAAAATTGACATTCACTTTAAGGTAAAATTAAAACTTGTGGTTTTCTACTGCCCCCAGAGCGGCTGATCTTGATGGCATGATCAGTGCATGAGCGTGTGTGTATCTGTCCTGAAGAGCCACAGCAAAAGAAAGAAGATAAACATACTCCAGGGGCTTTTCAAGAGTTAGGTCCCTAGAATGATCTGCCACAGCAAAACAATATAAATCTTGCTAACACAATTACAATATACTTTTAATGTTTTCACACATAAATTTAGCAGTCAACAAAAGGAGCCAGTAAAAAAACTTTTAGGAGCCAGACAGCAATATTTGTATATAGATATATGGAGAATAACCCAAAAAGTTAGGAGCCAGGGGAAAAATTCTAGGAGCCAGTAGGCACCCAGGCTCCTGGGCTTGCCGAGCCCTGCATAATACATACGTGTAAAACACGTGCAACTGCATTTTCATATTTCCATCAGAACCATTTGGAATACAATATCCCTTTCGCATGCTTAACGTTTTTAATTGAATTTAGTGAGGAGGGGGTCGCCAGTCTGATTTGAGGGTCACTGTGCAGTCCTCCAAACTGTGTGTGTATGTATGTATGTATGTATGTATGTATGTATGTATGTATGTATGTGTATATATATATATATATATAGTCACTGTGCAGTCCTCCAAACTGTGTGTGTGTGTATGTATGTATATATATATATATATATATATATATATATATATTCTGAACAAGGGAGGGCATTTTCAGCACTGATTTAAATGGATATAAAAGTGCAAAAAAGAAAATGCTGTAATCGGTTACAGAATTGTATTATTGCACGACTGTCTATAACTATGTTTAACCCCTGCTAAGGAGTTTAAACAAATAACTAAACTTAGCTCCAGAAAAACAATGCACTACTGGGAGCTGGCTGAACACATTTGCTGAGCCAATGACAAGAGGCATATGTGTAGCCACCAATCACGAGCTAGTTCCCAGTAGTGCATTGATGTTGCTGAGGACATGTAAAATGTACTTTATTCTCTTGCTATCCCCTGCTAAAATGGATATATACACAAGTGAATTCAAAAGTGTCTTAAAATTACATGCTCTTATTCTGTCATGATTCACACAGAGCATGTCATTTTAATCAACTTTCCAAGTTACTTCAATTATCGAATTTGCTTTATTTTCTTGGCATCCTTTGTTGAAAAGCATACCTAGGTAGGCTCAGGAGCAGCAATGTACTATTGGGAGCTAGCTGGTTATTGATGGCTGCATATGTAGAGATGCATAGATTTTTTTATTAGAGGGGCCAGCATTTGTGGACATTAGTGGGACTGGGGAAGTTGTAGACAATTTTTTTGCTCCTTGAGCCAGTGCTGCAATTTCCACAAATAGTTTTCCTGGCTGCTTTTGCTTGTTTGTACTTTGCTCCTCCCCTGCCCAGAGCGCGCGTGTGTGCGTGTGCGCCTGAGCGCGTGTGTGTGCGCGTACGCGCCTGAGCGCGTGTGTGCGTGTACGCGCCTGAGCGCGTGTGTGTGCGCGCCTGAGCGTGTGTGTGTGCGCGCGCCTGAGCGCGTGTGTGTGCGTGCGCGCCTGTGCGTTTGGGCCTGAGCGTTTGTGCGCGCCTGAGCGTTTGTGCGTGTGCTTGGGCGCGCGTGCTTGTGTTGCGTTTCTGTGCGGGCGCGCGTGTGTTTGTGTTGCGTTTCTGTGCGCGTATCTGTCTTGAATAGACAGGGCGGCCCGTGGACTCCGCAAAAGAAAGAAATTTATCAGGTAAGCATAAATTTTGTTTTCTTTTGCAAGATGTACCGAGTCCACGGTTTCATCCTTACTTGTGAGATACCAATATCAAAGCTTTAGGACACGGATGAAGGGAGGGACAAGACAGGAACCTAAACGGAAGGCACCACCTGCTTGAAGTACTTTTCTCCCAAAAATAGCCTCCGAAGAAGCAAAAGTATCAAATTTATCAAATTTGGAAAAGCGATGAAGCGAAGACCAAGTCGCAGCCTTACAAATTTGTTCAACAGAAGCATCATTTTTAAAAGCCCATGTGGAAGCCACCGCTCTAGTAGAGTGAGCTGTAATTCTTTCAGGAGGCTGCTGTCCAGCAGTCTCATAAGCCAAACGGATGATGCTTTTCAGCCAAAAGGAAAGAGAGGTAGCTGTAGCCTTTTGAACTCTACACTTTCCAGAGTAGACAACAAACAAAGAAGATGTTTGACTAAAATCTTTGGTTGCCTGCAAATAAAACTTCAAAGCACGAACCACGTCCAAGTTGTGCAACAAACGTTCTTTCTTAGAAGGAGGATTAGGACACAGAAGGAACAACAATTTCCTGATTGATATTCCTGTTAGAAACAACCTTAGGGAGGAAGCCAGGTTTGGTAAGCAAAACCACCTTATCAGCATGGAAAACAAGATAAGGCGAGTCACATTGTAATGCAGATAGTTCAGAAACTCTCCGAGCTGAAGAGATAGCAACTAGAAACAGAACTTTCCAAGATAGAAGCTTAATATCTATGGAATGCATGGGTTCAAACGGAACCCCCTGAAGAACTTTAAGAACTAAATTTAGACTCCATGGCGGAGCAACAGGTTTAAATACAGGCTTGATTCTAACCAAAGCCTGATAGAAAGCCCGCTTGGGACATCTGCCAGACGCTTGTGCAAAAGAATAGACAAAGCAGATATCTGTCCTTTTAAGGAACTAGCTGACAATCCTTTCTCCAATCCCTCTTGGAGAAAGGACAAAATCCTAGGAATCCTGATCTTACTCCATGAGTAACCTTTGGATTCGCACCAAAAAAGATATTTACGCCATATCTTACGATAGATTTTCCTGGTGACAGGCTTTCGAGCCTGAATCAAGGTATCTATGACTGACTCAGAGAAACCCCGCTTTGATAAAATCAAGCGTTCAATCTCCAAGCAGTCAGTTGCAGAGAAATTAGATTTGGATGCTTGAACTTGGATCAAAAGGTCCCGTCTCAGTGGCAGAGTCCATGGTGGCAGAGATGACATGTCCACCAGGTCTGCATACCAAGTCCTGCGTGGCCACGCAGGTGCTATCAAAATCACTGAAGCTCTCTCCTGTTTGATTCTGGCAATCAGACGCGGAAGGAGAGGGAATGGTGGAAACACATAAGCCAGGTTGAACGACCAGGGTACTGCTAGAGCATCTAACAGTACTGCCTGAGGATCCCTTGACCTGGACCCGTAACGAGGAAGTTTGGCATTCTGACGAGACGCCATCAGATCCAATTCTAGTGTGCCCCATAGCTGAACCAGTTGAGCAAACTCCCCCGGATGAAAAGTCTGACGACTTAGAAAATCTGCCTCCTAGTTCTCTACCCCTGGGATATAGATTGCTGATAGATGGCAAGAGTGAGTCTCTGCCTATCGGATTATTCTGGAAACTTCTATCATCGCTAAGGAACTCCTTGTTCCCCCCCTGATGATTGATATAAGCCACAGTCGTGATGTTGTCCGACTGAAATCTGATGAATCTGGCCAAAGCCAGCTGAGGCCACGCCTGAAGAGCATTGAATATCGCTCTTAATTCCAGAATATTTATCGGTAGGAGGGCCTCCTCCTGAGTCCACAAACCCTGAGCTTTCAGGGAAGTCCAGACTGCACCCCAGCCCAGTAGGCTGGCGTCCGTCGTCACTATAACCCACGCTGGCCTGCGGAAACACATTCCCTGGGACAGGTGATCCTGTGACAACCACCAGAGAATCGAATCTCTGGTCTCCTGATCCAGATTTATCTCAGGAGATAAATATGCATAATCCCCATTCCACTGTCTGAGCATGCATAGTTGCAGTGGTCTGAGATGTAAGCGAGCAAACGGAACTATGTCCGTTGCCGCTACCATTACCATCTCCTGCCTGAGAGTAAATAGTACACACTGGTACCATTTAAAAATAACAAACGCTTGAAGAAAAATAAAAATTAACAGTTTATCACCTCTTTCACTTTACCCTTCCTGCTTAGAGCCGGCAAAGAGAATGACTGGGGGGTGGAGTTAAGGGGGGAGCTATCTAGACAGCTCTGCTGTGGGTGCTCTCTTTGCAACTTCCTGTTAGGAAGGATAATATCCCACACGTAAGGATGAAACCGTGGACTCGGTACATCTTGCAAAAGAAAAATAATTTTGGGTAGCTTTGTTTATTTTTTATGTAATTTTACATTTTTAGTAAAATTAGCTTGGGGGGTTTGAATTTTTTATTTTTTTTTAAACAGACTGCAGTGCCCTCTGGGCAGGCTGATCGACTAGTAAGTAATAAAAAGAATTATTGGGTCTAGACTGTCCCTTTAAATGGGTTTAAAGGGAAATTAAAAAAATTCTTTCATGGTTTAGACAAAGCATGCAATTTTACAAAATTGGCCACTATAATTGAATTTACTTTGTTCACTTGGTATCATAGGAGCTCAGGAGTGTTCATGTGTCTTTAGTACCGTATGGTAATAATGATTGAAACAATGTTTTCCACTTGCTACACACATTGTTGCACACACTGTGTCATAATACCAAATGCCTGTCTCTTTAAAAGATATATCCCTAACTGAGTCCTGGCTATAAAGGAGCCTGCAACATTCAATACCTTGCTTGGTATTGAAGTTGCATGCTTCCCTGCACAGCCGCTCTCACTGAGGACTCCCCTCTGTGCTACTGAACACACGCTGTTTGCGTGTCATCTATCCACTTCCGGTTTCACGGACCTTCACTTCCGGTTTACACAGAACAGGACGCTGCAGCTCTGTAAGCTGCTCTCCCCTCAAACTACTTCAGCGGTTTGCCTTAAAAACAATCACTGAACCACCATTGCTACTTTTTCTCCCTCCGGAGGTGAGTCATTGCTGGACATATCATCTTATATATTTTTGTCATAAAACCATTTTGTCACTTTTACATTTTTTCACAAAAACGTTACTTTTTCTTTTGTTCTCTGGACATTATCTCTTTTGTAATTTTTGCCTCATATTTACCGTTTGCTACAAACCCATATTTTTCCTTTTATCATATTTTTGCTATGCAGTCCTAAACCTTCAGAGTTAAAACTGTTATTTCATCCAATTACAACTTTTTGGTGAGAACCACAATCTAACTCACTTATTGGCCACAACAGTTTTAACTCTCATATTAAACTCCACTCACTCAGTTTATATGTGTGTATTTCCAGATAAAATACCCACTATAGATTATGTGAGACACAACCTTTATTTATATGGTCTGCTATAATAACTGTTTTGCATATATTTGTTCTACAAAATCTAACTTAAAGTTAGTGTGTGTTACACACTGTATCCATAGAGTGCTAATGAAACGTGCAAGCTCATGAGTTTATATGAACTTATCAAGGTTTACTTTTCAACAAAGGATACCATGACAACAAAAGTAAATTGGAAAGTTTTTTGTTTTTTTTACTGCATGCTCTATCTGAAGCATGGAAGTTTAATTTCAATGTTAATATCTCTTTAAAAGGGACATAATACTCATATGCTAAATCACTTGAAACTGATGCAGTATAACTGTAAAAAGCTGACAAGAAAATATCACCTGAGCATCTCTATGTAAAAAAGGAAGATATTTTACCTCACAATTTCCTCAGCTCAGCAAAGTAAGTTCTGTGTAAACAGTTATACTTTAGTTAATGCCCAGCTGCAGGTAAAAAAAAAAAAAAAAAGGAAGAAATGAACAGCAGCCAATCATCATCAACAGTGCTGAGGTCATGAACTCTTTTACTGTGATCTCATGAGATTTCATAGTAATCTTCCTTAAACTGAATAGGGAAATAACATGAGTGTGCATGAGGCACGCTCTCTTGCAGGTCCTGGGACAGACATACTAATTTGCTGCTTAAAGTCCTTTACAATGGGGAGTGAATACTTAGGACATTTTGAGGTAAAATATCTTTCTTTTTTACATAGGGATGTTCAGGTGATATTTTCTAGTCAGCTTTTTACAGCTGTGCTCCATCACTTTCAAGTGTTCCAACATTTGGGTATCATGGCCCTTTAAGGGGACACTCAAGTCAGAATTAAATGGTCATGATTCAGCTAGAGCTTGCAATTTTAAACTACTTTCCTATTTACTAATTACACTTTGAGTCACCAGCTCCTACTGAACATGTGCAAAAATTCACAGAATATACATATATGCATTTGTGATTGGCTGATGGATGTCACATGTTACAGGAGGAGTGGAAATAGGCGTAAGTGAAATTTTCTGAGAAAAAAAAAACAACACACACACACTACTCATTTGAAGTTCAGACTAAGTGCTATTACATTGTCTTTTTATTGTGCATTTGTTCATTATGCAAATTTACTTGTACTTTAACTGGTAAAAAAAAAAAAAAAAAAAATTTCTCTGCTTTCCTCCCCATACTGTTTACCCCTCTCTCATATGCAGGCATTGCTATGCAGTCTCTAGTAAATAGCCAGTTTTTCTGGAATGACATTCCCTTTAAGGTCTGAAATCTCTCAGGTCATAGCTGGAACTACATCAAGTAGAAATGTGACCTAGAATGAACTGACAAGACAAGATGGAGTTACAGAATAAAAACAGGTTCCTCTGTGTTAATGTGCAAATGGTAATTACAAGTACAAGATGGAAATGCAAAATATAGGAAATAGGTCACAAACTGTGGGCGAGATTACAAATGTGGCATAAGTTTCAGCACAACTGCTGAAACCCACGTCGCCCATAAGTTCACCTCACACTTCAGGTGAATCACATAACACGCGCTGCCAGATGATATACTGCTGTAAGTTGGAAAAACTGGCGAGGTTAAAAAATGTGCGCAACAACACTGCTTAAATCCTATTGGCTGATTTGAAATTTTCAGCCAATAGGAATGCAAGGGTACCTCTATATAAAAAGGGGTATCTTGCATTCAATCTTCAGTGTGCGTCATGTCCGCAGGTATAGGACCTCCGTGTTGGATGGATGTCACCGTTGAATGCTCCATGACACCGGGATGAATATTGAAGATGGTCCCACGATGGATGAAGATGGAGCCGTCTGGATGAACTTATTTTGCCAGACTTCATCAATGGTGAGTACCTATTTTGGGGATAGGTTGTTTGTTTGTTTTTTGTTTTTTAGATTAGGGTTCCCCCCCCCCCCCCCATGGGCTGGAAGAAGAAGAAGAAAAAAAAAAAAAGGGGGTGTATTTGAAGAGGAATAACTTTATTTTGGATAATTTAGTTTGTTATTTTCTGTAGGTTTTTTTAATGTAATGTTAGGGTTTTATGTAAATTACTTTTTTGTAACTTTTACTTTTTCGTTTTATTTCAGTGTATTTTAATTGGGTGGTTGGCGGTTTAGGTGTTAATAGTTTAATTAGGTGTTTGCGATGTGGGGAGATAGTGGTTTAGGGGTCAATAACTTATTGATCATTGCGATGGGGGGGTGGCAGTTTAGAGGTTAATATATTTGATTAGTGATTGCAATGTGGGGGGGGGTGGCAGTTTAGGGGTTGATATTGCACATGCGTTAGGAGTTTGGCTTCCAGGGAGTTACAGTGCTTTTTACAAGGGTTGCTGCGCCAACCTAGGTGTGACGAGATACAAAATTGAGGTTTTACGCCAGTTTCCAAATATGTAATAGCACCCTGTTAGTGGTGGGCAACTGGTGGCCCTTACAGGTTTTTCTTTGGCCCCAAGCTGCTCCTCTAGAACAGGAAACCAACACTGGCAGCAAGTGAAACTACCTCAGTGACCGTTTGCAAATGGATCGTTTGCAATACGTTTTAAACACACATTTGTGCACTGTGAAATTAAAGGGACTTGAAACACAAAATTCTTCTTTCATGATTTAGAAATAGCATACATTTTTAAAACAAAAAAAAAAAACTTTCCAATTTACTTTTATTATCAATTATGCCTTAATCTCTTGGTATCCTTTAATGAAGGAGCAGCAATGCACTACTAGGAGCTAGCTGACCACATTGCTAAGCCAATGACAAGAGGCATATATGTGCAGCCAACAATCAGCAGGTAGGTATACTTGTCAACAAAAGGATACCAAGAAACCTGTATGGAATATCTGAATTATAAGAAGATATATATATATATATATATATATATATATATATATATATATATAACAAACAAACAGCAGCCCCAGTGTATCAGTCTTTGTAAACCATCCGGATTAATGTTTTACTAGAACCTGCTATCTGATTCTTATCAGATTTAAGCAATCAATAGTTCCTGCAATGCACATATCTATGAAAGGGCTTGACATATTAAATTCAACATTTTAAAATGTAATATTATATATTAATTTCAGTTTAACCCATCCCCCTCGGGTTATCAGCAAATCACAATGATTTAATCCTCAACTACCAGCAACTTGCAAAAACACAAAACAGTAATAGACCCCAGTTTGTACCCATCCCCCTCGGGTTATCAGCAAATCACAATGATTTAATCCTCAACTACCAGCAACTTGCAAAAACACAAAACAGTAACAGACCCCCTTTGTTGCCAGCAATACACACAGAAACACTCAGGCGCACACACACACACCCTTAATTTCCCCTAATACACTAGCAGCAGTGAGAAAAAGGTCTTGATTGCAAAAAAAACACAGGTAAAACATTGGCAACTATTTAACTCCATGATTGTTACAAACATGCAGCAGATGCTTAACCTTTTAAGGCCGTTGTGGCATTCTATTCCGTCCTAACCGCACTGGGCTTTAGCGCCGTTAGGACGGAATAGAACGTCCTAGCCGTTTGGCTGTCCCGAAGCCAACTGCGCTTCCTGGATGCGATTGCGGTTTGGAGGACGTGCCTAGCGTCATAGGGACCCCCCCCTGACTCGATGCCATAACTGAAATCTTGCGATCACGTTCCAATGGAGACAAATTGACCCTCTCATGAAAAGGTTAAAGAGGCATTAAACACTTCTTGCTTTGTGTAAAAAAAAAAAAAAAAAAAAAAAAAAAAAAAAGCTTTGTCCCACACTCCCTAAAGGCTAAAAAGCAAGTCTGTAACCTGCAAATCATCAGCTAGTTTGTACTCTCTGTATAGCACCAGAATGCTAATTTGTGGCGCCGTGATAAAGATAAAAACGGATTTAACCAGCTAACTGCTTTAGAAGGTGCAATTTGCTACTAGGCATCCAAGTCCCACTGCAGGAGTTACACAATCTAGCTGATCGCATTTTGTGGAACTCAATACGCCTTTTTTAATATCTGAACAATCACAAACGATAACACCATGCTAGAAAAATATTGGATGTGGTAAAAAAAAAAGTCACATATAATAACGACCGATGACTCATATTGGATAAATTATAAAAAGATCTGCACACGCTCAGAGCTGAAAAACAAGATGGTGCTACCCATGACAAAGTCCAATTCAGTTTTTTTTATATCAAACTTTCAGAATGACTGGAATCAAGGCCGTTGTTATATACACGCAACAGTGCAATTATAAAATGATCTAAAAGATTACAGTATTTTCTTTTTACACTTATGTCTCCAATTAAATCCTGAGATCGATTACATTTATTTTTTTGCAATTAGTTTTAGTGAAGAGTGCATGAGTTCTGACTCCCAGAATTACTTCTAAACAGGATTTGCCAGCCAAGAATTAAAAATGCTGAAGAATAGAGGCGCAGAACAATCAGATGCATTGTACTAAACAGCTTTTGGGAAAACAAGCATAAATGGTTTGGAACAAAGTGCCAATATCAGGTAAAAAAAAAAAAAATTCTTACATTGCAATATATTTAAGAAGTTCTTTGTTTCTAATCTAGAAATGATCTGATATAACTGAAAAAAAGAAAAGATTAAAGGGACATAAAAATAAAAACACAACACATACCTTTGAAAACTTTAACATGTTATGTATAATCTGTCTCAATCCCAAAGGAAACATTTTGGGTTTCATGTCACTTTATGGGAAAATAAAAATATAATTTTTTTTATAGCAACAGGAAGACATATTTTAGATATAAAAATGATGTAATATACGCACACTTAGGTCAAGCCATGCCATATTTTTAAGTTTATTTAAAAAGAAAATGCATCGTAAACCATGATCTGTAATTTACCCAAATGGAGGCACAGTGCTCTGAATGTTTCAGATAATATTTTATACGTTAAACATACATATGTGAAATGTCTCATTTCTATGCTTCAGTTATGTGTAATTATTGATGCTGGGTGCTCAGAAGGAAGGGGGACAAAATAAAGTTTAATTAAAAACACAAGCAGAAACTTTTTTTTATGTGTGTCAGCCACACTGTCTGGTGTTTTTGCACCATTGCTTACAATTAAGTTTTTAAGCAAGACGCTGGAGATCTTTTATTGTTCTATAAATGGGACATGGAGTCCAAAGAATTTCTCTCATGATTTAGAATAGGCATACAATGTTAAAGGGATATGAATATAAAAGTGATATATAGGATATATTAATGATTAGAAAGAGTAAAACTTTATATAACAAAGCTTCAATAAATGTTTTAAAACACTGCTGCCAAAGAGCACTAAAGACACGTGCAGACTTCCTAGTTTTACTATTCAATAATAGATACAGAGAACAAAGCAAATTTGATAACAGAAATAAATTGGAAATTTGTTTAAAATTGCATGGTCTAACCGAACTATGAAAGTTTAAATTTAGAATTTACAGTCCCTTTAATTCATTTGAATGTTATCTTGGCTAAAATGTTAGCAGAATGGTCAGTAAAATAAGCCAGTTGGTGTGCCCATTAAATAGGTCCTACTACTACACATGGTTTAATTTTTAGGGCTCCATTTATCAATGTGCGGATGGACAGGTTCACAATTAGGTACTGTATGTCAATCATGGTGATGCTGTCTGCATTGATCAATGGTACAACCACTCTTGCACAACGAAATGTATGAAAGCAGTAGCTGTCAATCACCCTAGACCAGGGGTGGGCAATTATCGGCCCTATAGATGTTATGGACTACAACAGCCATAATGCTAGCAAAGCATCATGGGAGATGTAGTCCATAACATCTGGAAGGCCAATAGTTGCCCACCCCTGCCCTAGACAAACTAGTTGGGGTGATTTTAAAACCGCCAACTTTATATGGTCAAAAAGTTTTAGTACTAACCAACAGTACTGGCATGGCTCAACAAGAGATAATCAGATTTATAACATAATTTGGTTTTTTTTGTGTCCTTTCCGACAATACATTCTTTATTGGCTGTGGGTGAACCGACTTAAAGGGACATGGAACCCAAAATGTTACTTTAATAATTCAGCTTATCACTTCTGCTGAAGCCAAACAATGGAGATGTTAACAAGTCACTGACAAGCCCAGACTTCTCTAGACTCAAGAAAAGTACTGGGACTTTTGTAAAAATGAGGGTGTTTTTCTATCCCAAAAGCTACATATATACTTATACAAGAAGGGATTGTGAGATCACCAAAATGTAACTAGACAGTTAAATGTTATGAAAAAGGTATGTAAACAAGAGGCCTCTGAAGAAATCAACCTCCTGTTGTATGTGGGACATGAAACCCAAAAATTACTTATATTATCTATTTTTCTTTGTTCTCTTGGTATCTTTTGTTGAAAGGAGGGACTTAAGTTCACGAGCGCGAGTGCCATGTAGTGCTACAGACGTGTGCATACAATCTTGATATCTCTTCAACAAGAGAACAAAGCAAATTTGATCAAAGAAGTAAATTGGAAACCTTTTTTTAAAATTGTCTTCTCTGTCTGAAACATGAAAGAAAAATGTTGTGTTTCATGTCCCTTTAACACGGCAACATTCCAGAGAGTCATTGGCTGCACAGTCTAGTGACTCGTTTATAACTGTCCCCAATTTGCCTCTGCAGAGAAGGAAACCTAGCTTACAACATGGCAGCTCCCACTGCTTTATAGACACTAAAACGTTTACACTTATTTCTTATGTGTAAACTCATTTCATAAATACATCTGCATAGTATTTTCTGCTTGGAACACATCATTGTATATTTTTTGGCGATTAATGACCCTTTAAATCCTGGGTTGTTAGGCAAATTGGTGGACTTGGATTGAGACCTGCTGAGTTCAAGAGTGCCACGGGAAAACTGCCTGGTGAAATGTACAACTATGAACAAATAACACAGAAGCAGGCGCCGGAAAGTGAAAGTGTTCCAGGTTGAATGTACTATAACCCTTTTGCTACAGTGATATGAGCCCAATAAAATGTGCATAAAATGTATTTTAATCAAAAATGTGATATCATTAATATTAGTTCCCTAACTGAATGATTATATGCAACGCCTTTCCTGGGGTTTTTTGCTTTAATTAACACCGTATTAAATAAGTGTTTTGTGAATGTGCTTTGTTTTCATTGTTATTAATAAATAAAAAATATTTACTAAATATGGAGTCAGTAAAAATTATATAATTTTACAATACATTCCTGAAAAAAGAAGAATTTTGTATGTACAAGATAAATGGCCATAATAGTCAAAAAATGACACGCTCTAATTTTTTAGAGCATGTCATTTTAAAACTATCAACCCTGCACTACTGTGTGTTTAACCTCCATAAAGGGTTAAACACACAGTAAAAGTACAACTTTGGAACCGCAAAGCACTTGTGGTCCTGAGCGGAAACGAACGCTTATCCAATCAGCAATGCACTATCCACATGTCTGCTGGTCCCGAGCCACACTTCCACTTTGCAGGGTAAAACAGGGTAGTGCAGGGTCGATAGTCTTAAAATGACATGCTCCAGTAAATTACAGTATGTCATTTTTAGACTATTTTGGCCCTGATAACTGTGAATCTTGCGAATATGGGGATTGTAAAACTAGAATATTTACATTGCAGTTGAGGTACTTAAGAAATAAATGCATACCTACAGGGGTACTTGCTACATAATGGTTAACAAACACTAATCATTAAACCTCTAGTAACAGGGCTAAGTCACAGCAGAACAATGACAGCATAGATGTAGATCTGACAAGTATAGCAGGTAGGTGAGCTCTCCCTGTGACAGGAGGTAATTAGAAGTACTGATAGGACCAGGGCTTATCTCACAGTAGGGAAGACCAATATCAATGCTCCTTGTGACCTTGGCCCAGTCACCCCAAGCCACAGTAACAAGCTAAGAGTTTTCCCATGAGGTGATTTAATGTATCACAAAATAGCCCAGCCTGTTGTAGACCATCACTCCAACACAAAAGGTCATGTGACTTGTGCAACCCCATAGCAAGTACTAGGTCACATTATATTTACTTTACCTTAAAAGGAGCAGTGGTTCTAAGCCATATTACATGAACAAGCAGAGGGTATCGATAATGCTATGCTAGCGCAAACACCTCAATGTCTTGTTATCCACCAAACAAAAGAAGTGCAGTACTCAGCCACCCTATACGCCGCAGCAGAGGCTATCAGAAGCCCTACAACTTAGTGCAGATCCTTCCAAAGGTGAGGTCATGTCTCATTATGTATCAACAATGTCAGACTATACGCAAAAGTGCAAGTACTCTTCCACACTACATGCAGCTCATCCACACTATAAGCAGAATTAGAAGTACACAGGTCACACTGTATGAAGAAGCAGATGAGATTATGATCAATACAGCCTGGTGTAGGTACTCTAATCACAGGGCCATGATCAGCTTACAAGCCCGCAGCAGGTATTCAGTCACAATATACACAAATGTTTAGGTACTCGCACACGCTATATATAGAATCACAGGTACTCAATACAGTGTGTGCTGCCTCTAACGATATACAGGAGCATATGAAATGAGAAACAAAAAATGCAGGTGGGGCGGTTGTCACCCATGTTATTTACAAGATCAGAAGTGCTCAGCCTTGTTACAAGCAGGATCAGAAGTACATTACACTTTCATTCTATAGGCAGGAGCAAGTCCCAGGCAGGAGCCGAAGTACTGGGGGTAAGCCACAGGCAGGAGCAAAAGAACTGGAGGCCCACTATGGGCAGGAGCAAAAGAATTGGAGGCAAACTATAGGCAGGAGCAGAAGTGCTGTGGGCACACTATAGACAGGAGCAGAAGTGCTGTGGGCACACTATAGGCAGGAGCAGAAGTGCTGTGGGCACACTATAGGAAGGAGCAAAAGTACTGTAGGCACAGGAGCAGAAGAACTGTGGGCACCCTATAGGCAGGAACAGAAGTACTGGGGCAAACTATAGACAGGAGCAGAAGTATTGGACCATATTATAGGCAGGAGCAGAAGAACATTATAGGCAGGAGCAGAAGTCCCAGGGCACTATATAGGCAGGAGCAGAAGTATTGTTGGCACAGGAGCAGAAGAACTGTGGGCAAGCTATAGACAGGAGCAGAAGTCCCAGGGCACTATATAGGCAGGAGCAGAAGAACTGTGGGCACATTATAGGCAAGAACAGAAGTACCAGGGCAAACTATAGACAGGAGCAGAAGTACCAGGGCAAGCTATAGACAGGAGCAGAAGTACCAGGGCAAGCTATAGACAGGAGCAGAAGTACCAGGGCAAGCTATAGACAGGAGCAGAAGTACTGGATCACATCATAGGCAGGAGCAGAGGTACTTCTGGATCACATCATAGGCAGGAGCAGAGGTACTTCTGGAGCACACTATATGCAGGAGCATAGGTATATGGGTACACTATATGCAGGAGCATAGGTATATGAGTACACTATATGCAGGAGCATAGGTATATGGGTACACTATATGCAGGAGCATAGGTATATGGGTACACTATATGCAGGAGCATAAGTATATGGGTGGTACACTATATGCAGGAGCATAAGTATATGGGTGGTACACTATATGCAGGGGCATAGGTATATGGGTGGTACACTATATGCAGGGGCATAGGTATATGGGTGGTACACTATATGCAGGGGCATAGGTATATCGGTGGTACACTATATGCAGGAGCATAGGTATATGGGTGGTACACTATATGCAGGAGCATAGGTATATGGGTGGTACACTATATGCAGGAGCATAGGTATATGGGTGGTACACTATATGCAGGAGCATAGGTATATGGGTGGTACACTATATGCAGGAGCATAGGTATATGGGTGGTACACTATATGCAGGAGCATAGGTATATGGGTGGTACACTATATGCAAGAGCATAGGTATATGGGTGGTACACTATATGCAGGAGCATAGGTATATGGGTGGTACACTATATGCAGGAGCATAGGTATATGGGTGGTACACTATATGCAGGAGCATAGGTATATGGGTGGTACACTATATGCAGGAGCATAGGTATATGGGTGGTACACTATATGCAGGAGCATAGGTATATGGGTGGTACACTATATACAGGAGCATAGGTATATGGGTGGTACACTATATGCAGGAGCATAGGTATATGGGTGGTACACTATATGCAGGAGCATAGGTATATGGGTGGTACACTATATGCAGGAGCATAGGTATATGGGTGGTACACTATATGCAGGAGCATAGGTATATGGGTGGTACACTATATGCAGGAGCATAGGTATATGGGTGGTACACTATATGCAGGAGCATAGGTATATGGGTGGTACACTATATGCAGGAGCATAGGTATATGGGTGGTACACTATATGCAGGAGCATAGGTATATGGGTGGTACACTATATGCAGGAGCATAGGTATATGGGTGGTACACTATATGCAGGGGCATAGGTATATGGGTGGTACACTATATGCAGGGGCATAGGTATATGGGTGGTACACTATATGCAGGGGCATAGGTATATGGGTGGTACACTATATGCAGGGGCATAGGTATATGGGTGGTACACTATATGCAGGGGCATAGGTATATGGGTACACTATATGCAGGAGCATAGGTATATGGGTACACTATATGCAGGAGCATAGGTATATGGGTACACTATATGCAGGAGCATAGGTATATGGGTACACTATATGCAGGAGCATAGGTATATGGGTACACTATATGCAGGGGCATAGGTATATGGGTACACTATATGCAGGAGCATAGGTATATGGGTACACTATATGCAGGAGCATAGGTATATGGGTACACTATATGCAGGAGCATAGGTATATGGGTACACTATATGCAGGAGCATAGGTATATGGGTACACTATATGCAGGGGCATAGGTATATGGGTACACTATATGCAGGGGCATAGGTATATGGGTACACTATATGCAGGAGCATAGGTATATGGGTACACTATATGCAGGAGCATAGGTATATGGGTACACTATATGCAGGGGCATAGGTATATGGGTACACTATATGCAGGAGCATAGGTATATGGGTACACTATATGCAGGAGCATAGGTATATGGGTACACTATATGCAGGAGCATAGGTATATGGGTACACTATATGCAGGAGCATAGGTATATGGGTACACTATATGCAGGGGCATAGGTATATGGGTACACTATATGCAGGGGCATAGGTATATGGGTACACTATATGCAGGGGCATAGGTAGAACATAGGTATATGGGTACACTATATGCAGGGGCATAGGTAGAACATAGGTATATGGGTACACTATATGCAGGGGCATAGGTAGAACATAGGTATATGGGTACACTATATGCAGAAGCAGGATAAATGATCACTCCAGACCACCTAATGTCAGGGTCACGTGACATCTCACACACCCCACAGCAGGTACTTATCACACTATATGCAGCTGCACAGGACTCTACTCCCTCTACCAAAACGATACTCACAGAACTCGGCAATATAAAACGACACAGCGTAGTTCTCCTCACACCAATCCAGGGTGGAGGTCGGGGATCCCCAATGACCGGGCCTGTCCACCGCCGGAGCCATGTCTAACACTGAAAGCCGGCCGGGAGGGAAGAGGGAGGAACGGGGAGACAGGGGAGGAGTCTGGTGACAGGCCGAGGTAGGACAGAGGAGGAGCTGGGTAACAGGTCACAGTAGAAGGCAAACAAGACGCGGCAGGGCACCGTTCACAAGGGCAGCCCATAGCCTTGATCAATGGTTGCCATAGTAATAAGCAAAAGGGCGGGTCGTAGTAACGGGAAATGAGCACGAAACTTTCTGCATGGGGCGCGGCTTTGGCGATACAAAGCACTTGATAGAGTGGGCGTGGCTTATAATGTAAAATATTACCTGACAGGTCTTTTTAGTATGCTCTCACTATGGGCGTTGTAGCAAGGTGAGGGCGTGGCTAGTATGTAAATAAGCATTAGGCTACACTGTAAGGCACCGTGACGCTTAAAATATGGGCGTGGCTACAAAACGAAGGCGTGGTTGGGCATGAAAACTGTAAAGATGACTGTAAAAGCGTAATATTAATTGGTAAGATATGGGCGTGTCCTATAATGTAGATTAGTAATTGTGAAGTAGGGCGTGGTTTTACAAACAAGTGACTGCTGTAGTCATTTTATTATTATAGGCCTAAACTCGAAACGTGTTTTATTTTTTATCATGTGCATTCATTCTTATGTGCTTAATACTTTTAAAATAAAAAGTAGTTTTATGAAAATTGACATATATTGTAATTAAGTTGTTATTAGATATATGAAAGATAATGATTTATTGTGCTTGTAAAATATTTTCATTTTTAAAATGTTTTAGAATATATAGTAATTGTTTGTTTATATGGAGGACAAATACAGTTTATGAAATCTCATTTTCAAACCAAGGGCGAGATTACAGATGCGGCGTAAATTTCAGCGCAACTACTGAAACTCATGTCGCCTGTGAATTCATCTTGCACATCGGGTGAATCGCATAAACTGTGCCGCCAGATGATATACCACCGTAAGTCGGATAAACTGACAAGGTTGAGAAATGTGCGCAACTACACATTTCTTGCGTTGGCAGTAATTTACGGCAGTTTATCATATTGCTATCGTAACAAAAAAAAAATGTTGAAATCACACGTAAAATCAGACCCAAAAAATTAAACCAACACGTCAAAACACCATTACAACCCCCTAAACCGTCATCCCCCCACATCGCAATCAATATTAAAAGTTATTAACCCCTAATCCGCCATCCCCCCACATCACAATGTCTAAAAAAACGTATTAACCCCTAATCCTCCATCCCCCACATCGCAAACTACCTAATAAACGTATTTACCCCTAATCCGCCAACCCCCACAACGCAAAGTACCTAATTACACTATTAACCCATTATCCGCCTACCCCCCACAACGCAAAGTACCTAATTACACAACCCATAATCTACTAACCCCCCACACTGCAAAGTATATAATAAAGCTATTAACTCCTAAACCGCCAACACCCCAAAACGCAAAGTATTAAATAACTATATGGGCAAACCAGCCAAAGTCTACTAAGAGCAAGGATACAATGGTAAAGGATACAGATAAAGGTAGGATATAAAAGAAGAAGAAAACATAAAAGAAGAAAGCAAAAAAGAAAGGAGAAAAAAAAGACAAAAAAGATAAAACACACAAAAAAAATTGTTTAAAGAAACCACAGAATTTAGAAAAAGAAAAAAGGCATACATAGATTTTTAGATATAATGGATTATGTCACTCATTTAAGCAAAATAAAAAAATAAAAAGTTTTTTGCTTTTTCTGGTGTATCAAATATCATCGTCTCGTCTCCTTCCTTCACCCTTAATATTGCTTGATATAACAATGAAAATTGGTGTCCTTCTTTTACCAAGATGGAGCAGATTGGGGAGAAGCGTTTCATTTTCCTTGCAATTTCAACGGAGTAATCCTGAAACAAGATAATTGTTTCCCCCCATGACATAGACTTCCCATCTTCCTGTAAGCTCTCATTAATTCATCTTTTACTTTAAATATTTCACAATTACTGGCAGACATCCCAACCTGCAAAAACTAATTTTAGGGAGGTGCCCCCCCCGCGTACCCTCCCCGGTGCCCCCCTGCCCCAATTCAGAATTCCTCAGTGCTCTGATTATGAAATAGTTGAAAATGTTATCACAAAAAGTGAGAAGAAAAAAAAAAAGACAAGATGAACCTTGCATGTATAAATATATTGTGCAGACTCCCATAATCTCTATATTGAATATAGAGATTATGGGAGTCTGTACAATATAAAGATTATGTGAGTCTGCACAATATAGAGAGTATGGGAATCTGCACTATATAGAGTATGGGAATCTGCACAATATACATTTTGGGAGTCTGCACAATATAGAGAGTATAGGAGTCTGTACAATATAGAGAGTATGGGAGGCTGCACAATATAGAGAGTATGGGAGTCTGCACAATATAGAGAGTATGGGAGTCTGCACAATATAGAGAGTATGGGAATCTGCACCATATAGAGAGTATGGGAATCTGCACCATATAGAGAGTATGGGAATCTGCACAATATAGAGTGTATGGGAGGGAGTCTGCATAATATATAGTGTATGGGAGTCTGCACAATATAGTGTATGAGAGGGAGTCTGCACAATATAGAGAGTATGGGAGTCTGCACATCTCACCTCTATATATAACAGGTCTGCTGCTGTCTCGCACCACACTAGAGTTCAGGATCAGGAAGGGGGAGAAAAGTCCAGAGAGGAACGCAGTATCAGGGTGCCAGGAATCAGACTGAGACGAGAAGTGCAAAAATAATTACACCTTTATTAATAGCAAAAAATAATAAAAAGTCCACAAGTCAAATAACAAACCAGGAGTCAAAACCAGAGCTGGTAGTCAGACGAGCTGAGTCAGGAGCCAAAGCGAATAGTCAGACGAGCCGGAATCAGCAACAAGGAAAACAGCAGTCAGGAACAAGCCAGGGATCAGGAACCAGGAAGGACGTCAGGCAGCCAGGTAATACACAGGAACTCTCACAAACAGGTCTGAGACAACGCAAAGGCAAAGCATACTGAACAGAGGCCCTTTAAATAATAAGTGATAACATCACAATTCTGAGACTGCATCCTGTTTCACACGGATGATGCACACCAGTCTGGCCATAAAAGGAAGTGCAGGAAATGAGCAGCATCCCCCACAATGCACCATAGGAAGAGAGGTGAGTAAAATGGCTGCCAGCAGCACATGGCAAACAAAACAGGGAAAAACCCTGACAGTACCATCCCCTCAACGACCCCTCCCCCACGGGAGGACAAAAGGCTTACTGGGGAAACGGGCATGGCAGGCACAGAGGAGGGCGGGAGCATGAACATCAGAGGAGGGAACCCAAGAACGCTCCTCTGGACCGTAGCCCCTCCAGTGAACCAAATACTGTACACGGCCCCTGGACATACGAGAGTCAATAATGCTGCTGACCTCATACTCCTCATGGTTGTCAACAAAGATAGGACGGGGACGAGGCAACACAGTGGTAAACCGATTACAAACCAATGGTTTCAAGAGGGAGACATGAAAAACATTGGAGATGCGCATAGCAGGAGGAAGGTCAAGAGCGTAGGCCACAGGATTAACCCGTCGGAGTATTCGAAAATGACCAACATAACGGGGAATCAATTTATTGGAAGGCACACAAAGGTTCAAGTTGCGGGAGGACAGCCAAACTCTCTCACCAACCTGGTAGGAAGGTGTGGGCAGACGCCTACGATCAGCCTGGAACTTTTGGCACTGCATAGAACGATGAAGGCAATCCTAAATCTGCACCCATGTGGAACGGGGTTGCCGGAGAGGCTCCTCCAAAGCCAGAATACGCTGAGACATGAATGAATCGGGCAACAAGGATGGATGAAACCCATAATTCGCCATGAACGGGGATAACTTGGAGGAAGCATTAATAGCACTATTACGAGCAAACTCTGCCCAAGGTAACAGTTCAGACCAATTATTGTGTTCCAGAGCTCGATTAGACCATTGGATTGAGGGTGATATGCCGAGGAGAAGGAAAGCTGGATCCCCATTTGAGCACAAAAGGAACGCCAAAATCTGGAGACAAACTGGCTACCCCGGTCCTACACTATCTCCTTGGGTAACCCCTGTAAACGGAAGACCTCCCGGGCAAAAATTAAAGCAAGCCCCTGAAGGGTAGGCAGCTTCATCAAGGTAATGCAATGTGACATTTTAGAAAAATGGTCAACCACCATAAGGATAACAGTATTGCCATTGGAAACAGGGAGCTCGACAATGAAGTCCATAGAAAAATGTGTCTAAGGACACTCACCATTAGCAATAGGTTGAAGAAGACCCACAGGAAGACGTCGAGGAGTCTTATTCTGTGCACAAACTGAGCAGGAGGCAACATACGCAGCGACATCAGAAAGAAGACCTGGCCACCAGAATTGTTGAGTGACAGACCAAATCATTTGGTTCTTGCCTGGGTGACCTGCGGCTTTAGGATAGTGGTAAGTGTGAAAAAGTTTAGTTCGAAGATTCTCAGGAACAAAACACTTACCACTAGGTTTCTCAGGAGGTGCATTGGTTTGTGCAGCCAGGATCTCCTCCCCCAAGGGAGAAGTCAAATTAGTATGTATGGTAGCCAAAATATGGTCAGGAGGTATAACAGGAGTAGGTACAGACTCCTCCTTGGACAGAGGCGAAAATTGTCGAGAGAGGGCATCAGCCCTGACATTCTTACTACCAGGCAGGTAGGAGACCACATAATTAAACCGAGACAAAAATAGCGCCCATCTGGCCTGTCGGGGCGACAAACGTTTTGCTTCAGATAGATAAGTTAAATTCTTGTGGTCAGTAAGAATGAGCACTGGCGCGCTAGTACCCTCGAGAAGATGCCTCCATTCCTTGAGTGCCAAAATTATGGCCAGTAATTCCCTGTCGCCGATTTCATAATTGCACTCTGCTGGAGACAATTTCTTAGAGAAGAAACCACACGGATGCAAGGAACCGTCAGCCGTAGGACGTTGAGACAAGAGGGCACCTACTCCAGTCTCAGACGCATCGACCTCAAGAAAAAAAGGCAGGACAGGGTTAGGATGAGCCAGAACTGGAGCGGCAGCAAAGGCAGTCTTAAGACTATCAAAGGCCTTAATGGCAGTAGGTGACCAATGGAGTGGATCATTCTCTTTAAGGGTCTGTGATAGGTTTGACCAAGGAAGAAAAGTTTTTAATAAACTTTCTATAGTAATTGGCGAACCCCAAAAAACGTTGAATAGACCGAAGACCAACTGGGTGAGGCCACTGCAGAACTGCAGATAACTTGTCAGGATCCATGGAGAACGCTGCAACGGAGATAACATAACCTAGGAAGGTTACTTGAGTCTGAAGGAACTCACAATTCTTGAGTTTACAAAACAGGCCATTCTCACGTAGTCTCTGAAGAACCTGTGTAACATCAAAACGATGAGCCTCAAGTGTGGGTGAGTGTATGAGGATGTCGTCTAAGTACACCACAACACACTGTTGCAACATATCTCGTAGGATATCATTAATAAATTCCTGAAAAACAGCAGGAGCATTACATAGGCCAAAGGGCATTACAAGATACTCGTAATGCCCGCTCCTGGTGTTAAATGCTGTTTTCCATTTGTGGCCCTCCTTAATCCTATCGAGATTGTACGCTAAGCGGAATAGGTTAAGCATTCTTAATGGTAAGACGATTAAGACCCCTATAATCGATACATGGTCTTAACTCGCCACCCTTTTTCTTCACAAAGAAGAAGCCAGCCCCTGCAGGAGAGCAGGATTTGCGGATGATCCCCCGCGACAGAGCATCGGCAACATACTCCTCCATGGCACAATTCTCTGCAACAGACAGAGAGTACACCCGGCCCTGAGGAGAAATGGCTCTGGGTTGCAGGTCTATGGCACAATTGTATGACCGGTGAGGAGGCAACGTACCGGCACACACCTTGTCAAACACGTCTAGGAACTCTCGGTACTCCTCTGGCAATTGAGATACCGAAGAAGTGCACAAGACTTTAACTGGTTTCCGAAGACAAGTGGAAATACATTGCGGGGACCATAACAAAATTCCGGACCTGCGCCAGTCGAGACTGGGATTGTGCTTTTGGAGCCAGGGATAACCCACAACCGGAAAATGCGGAGAGTTTATCACCTGGAACTGGAGGGTTTCAAAATTGAGAGCCCAACAGCCATGGACAACGGAGTGGTTTCGTGAGTAACGAGTGCGGACTGAAGGGGCCTGCCATCAATGGCCTCAATAGCAAGCTGAACGGACCAAGGCAAAACAGGAATGGAGTGCTTTGATACAAAAGCACTGTCAATGAAATAGCCTGCAGCACCAGAGTCAACAAGAGCCTGAGTGACTATGGAGGAGTCCACCCAGCAAAGGACAACCGTGACCAAAGGTTTCTCCTTAAGCGGTTCCGGGAACGAGGCTAAACCACCCAAGGTCTGCCCCCTACAGGACCTTAGGTGTGAGCGTTTCCCGGCCGTGTAGGACAAGACTTCAAAAAGTGGCCCTGTAACCCACAATAGAGGCAAAGCCCCTCCCTCCTCCTAAAGGCCCTCTCCGCCGTGGAGAGACGCGTGAATCCCAACTGCATTGGCTCAGCAGTAGGAAGTAAAAAGGTAAGTCTTATTGCAACTCCTCCTCAGGAAACGCACAGTGACTCTTGTTTAAAAGTTGAAAAGTCTTTATTAGTAGTAGCAAGCAATTAAAAACAGGGAGTGTGAGATACAACTCACAAATTTAAGCATGGTATTCCAGTACTGCAAGACACGGCAAACATGTTTCGTGTGGGGCCTCCACACTTGCAGTGAACAAGTGTGGAGGCCCCACACGAAACATGTTTGCCGTGTCTTGCAGTACTGGAATACCATGCTTAAATTTGTGAGTTGTATCTCACAGTCCCTGTTTTTAATTGCTTGCTACTACTAATAAAGACTTTTCAACTTTTAAACAAGAGTCACTGTGCGTTTCCTGAGGAGGAGTTGCGATAAGACTTACCTTTTTACTTCCTGTTTGCTGATTGGCGTTCTAACGAAGACGCTGTCTTACGGCACCCTCACTCTGGAGCAGGCTGAACGACGTGTGCACTCGCTGAAGACACGCTGCCGGGGAAGACGTGGAGTAGGTGAGCGCTGGGGATCTGATGTGTCTGCTTGGCTCAGCAGTACCTGGTGACTCGGGACAAGGAGGCATGGCAGGAGAGGGAGGCATGGGTGGGAACGAAAACGTAGGAGACAACGGAACAGAAGGCTTCTGCAAGCGCTCCTTGAAAGAGGGCCTCTCTCTGAGTCTGATGTCAATTAGGATCAAAAAAGACACCAATGCCTCGAGATCCTCTGGTAAATCTCTGGCAGCAACTTCGTCTTTGATCACATCAGAGAGCCCATGAAAGAAGGCGGCAACAAGGGCTTCATTGTTCCAACCTACCTCTGCGGCAAGCATACGGAACTCAATAGCATACTGAGCAACAGATCTTGTACCTTGCTGAATGGACATGAGTCGTTTAGCAGCAGAGGAGGAGCGAGCCGGAACATCAAATACCCTTCATAAGGAGGCCACAAATTCAGGGTAATTTGAAATCACAGGTTTATTAGTCTCCCACAAGGGATTAGCCCAGGCAAGAGCTGTGTCAGAGAGTAACGAGATGAGAAATCCCACCTTAGCTCTGACAGAGGGAAACGCCTGAGGTAACATCTCAAAGTAAATGCCCACCTGGTTCAAAAACCCTCTGCACTGAATAGGATCGCCTCCATATCGCTGAGGTAGAGGTGCAGAACCAGACATGCTCCTGGTAGGCATAGGTGCAGCAGCAGAAATAGGAGCAGCCATAACTTGCTGGACACTTTGGTCCAAATGTGCAGTGCGAGTCAGCAGGGTTTGCAGGGCTAGTTCAAATTGATCCAAGCGGTGATCCTGTATATCCATCCTGGAAATAATGGCAGGTAAAGGTGGATAATTAGCAGCATCAGGATTCATGGCCTTTGCGTAATGTCAGGGTGCCAGGAATCAGACTGAGACGAGAAGTGAAAAAATAATCACACCTTTATTAATAGCAAAAAATAATAAAAAAAAAGTCCACAAGTCAAATAACAAGCCAGGAGTCAAAACCAGAGCTGGTAGTCAGACGAGCCGAGTCAGGAGCCAAAGCGAATAGTCAGACGAGCCGGAATCAGGAACAAGGAAAACAGCAGAGTCAGGAACAAGCCAGGGATCAGGAACCAGGAAGGACGTCAGGCAGCTAGGTAATACACAGGAACTCTCACAAACAGGTCTGAGATAAGGCAAAGCATACTGAACAGAGGCCCTTTAAATAATAAGTGATGACATCACAATTCTGAAACTGCATCCTGTCTCACACGGATGATGCACACCAGTCTGACCATAAAAGGAAGTGCAGGAAATGAGCAGCATCCCCCACAATGCACCATAGTTAGGAAGAGAGGTGAGTAAAATGGCTGCCAGCAGCACATGGCAAACATAACAGGGAAAAAACCCTGACAGGTTTACACTAAACATGTTGCACCCCATCAAGCCAAAAAAATTTATCTTGGTCTTGGCCATTTTACCAAATAATGTTCTCCCATTATTAATCAGGCTTTTCATGTTGTTTAGCAAAGTTTAATCTTTGGCAGTTTTGTGCCGAAAATCAAGCAAGGGCTTTTTCCTTGGATGCTGTCCATATAATTTGACATTATGCAATGTCATTAGCACTGTCTGAGCTGTCACAGAAACTCTTAATTTCTATCGATAATCCGTGAACCGAATCTGAAGCACTTGCCTTGATGCAAATCTGAAGCACTTGCCTGTTGCCTGTTTTTCAGAGCTAGATTGTGCAAGTAGCGCAGTGTCCGTGGCATCATTTTAAAAGGACAGCCACTGCAGCTCTGATTTTTGGCACTGTGAATCGATCTATACCTCCTAATTACTGCTGCAACTGCATTTTCACTGATTTTTAGTTGGTCACTAATCTCCCTGTATCCTTTTCCATCTTTGTGAAGTCTCACAATCAGATTTTTCAATTCCCCTGGTAATTATTTTCCAAGTGGAGACATGATGCAAACTTGCAGATAGACACAGCCCATTGGTCAAAAAAGTAGTCTGTTCTGGTAAATATGCTCATGCAATTAGGCTAATTGGAAATCATAGGTGTACTCAATTTTGTTTCAGTGATTCACTTTTGTTGCATTAATTTTCTACTTTGGGGCCTGGATTTTCAATATATTCTTTCTAAAGTATTTGTTTTTGATTGTTTATAATAGGAAACACTCTACTTGTCAACTTAGAAATAAAACAATTATTGAAAGGGGATACAATTTTGAATAATTTGATATTTTAGTGATATTGGCCAGGGGTGTATTCACTTCTGTTTTATAATATATATATATATATATATATATATATATATATATATATATATATCAGTGACGTGCAGTGAAGTCAGAGGTTGGTGAGGCACTTGCTATGATATGCCCGACAAACCCATATATGAACCTAATCGATGTAGCTTAAATATACAAATAATTTAGCAGGTTGCACAAGGGCAATTAGCACATTAATTACAACACACACTTTAACTATATTTTATTTGCTGTTTAGAGAGGTTAAATGACATATACATATTTGTGTCACTGGCTGTGTAATTGTATTAATGGTAAAAAGAAATCAAATAATTGCCTGAGAGTGACAGATGACAGGCAGACGCCATTTCTGCACTGTGGAAAGATTCTCCACAGTGCAGAAATGGCGTCTGACTGTCATCTGTCACTCTCAGGCAATTATTTGATTTCTTTTTACCATTAATACAATTACACAGCCAGTGACACAAATATTTATATGTCATTTATCCTCTCTAAACAGCAAATAAAATATAGTTAAAGGGACATGCTCTATTAGAATCATGCAAGTTTTATTTTGAATTTCCTATCCCTTTAAAGGAATATGAAACCCATATTTTTTCTGTCCTGATTCAGAAAAAAGCAGCAGTTTTAAGCAGCTTTCTAATGTACTCCTATTATAATTTTTTTGAGTAGTACATTAGAAATTTGCTTCAAATTGCATGCTGTATCTGAATTATGAAATAAAAAAATATTGGTTTCAAATCCCTTGAAAGTTTTAAAGACACAAATGCTGCTGAGCATATCTAGATATTTTTATTTCAACAAAAATTAACAAGTGATCAATACTGCAAACACTACTGCTGCCACTCAAGAAACGCACATGCTCTATCCCACTAGGTATGCTTTTCAACAAAGGATTAAAAAAGAGTTAATTAAATAATAATGCAATTACATTAGAAAGTTTGCAATTTTTATCAGAATCATGGAAGTTTAATACTTTAGCCAAGACAGTTAGCAAGCACGTGGCATGCTAAGGCCTAGATTTAGAGTTCGGCGGTAGCCGTCAAAACCAGCGTTAGAGGCTCCTAACGCTGGTTTTGGCCGCCCGCTGGTATTTGGAGTCAGTGATTAAAGGGTCTAACGCTCACTTTACAGCCGCGACTTTTCCATACCGCAGATCCCCCTACGCCATTTGCGTAGCCTATCTTTTCAATGGGATCTTTCTAACGCTGGTATTTAGAGTCGTTTCTGCAGTGAGCGTTAGAGCTCTAACGACAAGATTCCAGCCGCCTGAAAAAAGCAGGAGTTAAGAGCTTTCTGGCTAACGCCGGTTCATAAAGCTCTTAACTACTGTACCCTAAACTACACTAACACCCATAAACTACCTATGTACCCCTAAACCGAGGTCCCCCCACATCGCCGCCACTCGATTAAAATTTTTAACCCCTAATCTGCCGACCGCCACCTACGTTATACTTATGTACCCCTAATCTGCTGCCCCTAACCCCGCCGACCCCTATATTATATTTATTAACCCCTAACTTGCCCCACACAACGTCGCCGCAAGCTACTTAAAATAATTAACCCCTAATCTTCCGACCGCAAATCGCCGCCACCTACGTTATCCCTATGTACCCCTAATCTTCTGCCCCTAACATCGCCGACCCCTATGTTATATTTATTAACCCCTAATCTGCCCCCCACAACGTCGCCGACACCTACCTACACTTATTAACCCCTAATCTGCCGAGCGGACCTGAGCGCTACTATAATAAAGTTATTAACCCCTAATCCGCCTCACTAACCCTATCATAAATAGTATTAACCCCTAATCTGCCCTCCCTAACATCGCCGACACCTACCTTCAATTATTAACCCCTAATCTGCCGACCGGAGCTCACCGCTATTCTAATAAATGTATTAACCCCTAAAGCTAATTCTAACCCTAACACTAACACCCCCCTAAGTTAAATATAATTTTTATCTAACGAAATAAATTAACTCTTATTAAATAAATGATTCCTATTTAAAGCTAAATACTTACCTGTAAAATAAATCCTAATATAGCTACAATATAAATTACATTTATATTATAGCTATTTTAGGATTAATATTTATTTTACAGGTAACTTTGTATTTATTTTAACCAGGTACAATAGCTATTAAATAGTTAAGAACTATTTAATAGTTACCTAGTTAAAATAATTACAAATTTACCTGTAAAATAAATCCTAACCTAAGATATAATTAAACCTAACACTACCCTATCAATAAAATAATTAAATAAACTACCTACAATTACCTACAATTAACCTAACACTACACTATCAATAAATTAATTAAACACAATTGCTACAAATAAATACAATTAAATAAACTATCTAAAGTACAAAAAATAAAAAAGAACTAAGTTACAGAAAATAAAAAAATATTTACAAACATAAGAAAAATATTACAACAATTTTAAACTAATTACACCTACTCTAAGCCCCCTAATAAAATAACAAAGACCCCCAAAATAAAAAATTCCCTACCCTATTCTAAAATACAAAAATTACAAGCTCTTTTACCTTACCAGCCCTGAACAGGGCCCTTTGCGGGGCATGCCCCAAGAAGTTCAGCTCTTTTGCCTGTAAAAAAAAACATACAATACCCCCCCCCCAACATTACAACCCACCACCCACATACCCCTAATCTAACCCAAACCCCCTTAAATAAACCTAACACTAATCCCCTGAAGATCTTCCTACCTTGTCTTCACCATCCAGGTATCACCGATCCGTCCTGGCTCCAAGATCTTCATCCAACCCAAGCGGGGGTTGGCGATCCATAATCCGGTGCTCCAAAGTCTTCCTCCTATCCGGCAAGAAGAGGACATCCGGACCGGCAAACATCTTCTCCAAGCGGCATCTTCTATGTTCTTCCATCCGATGACGACCGGCTCCATCTTGAAGACCTCCAGCGCGGATCCATCCTCTTCTTCCGACGACTAGACGACGAATGACGGTTCCTTTAAGGGACGTCATCCAAGATGGCGTCCCTCGAATTCCGATTGGCTGATAGGATTCTATCAGCCAATCGGAATTAAGGTAGGAATTTTCTGATTGGCTGATGGAATCAGCCAATCAGAATCAAGTTCAATCCGATTGGCTGATCCAATCAGCCAATCAGATTGAGCTCGCATTCTATTGGCTGTTCCGATCAGCCAATAGAATGCGAGCTCAATCTGATTGGCTGATTGGATCAGCCAATCGGATTGAACTTGATTCTGATTGGCTGATTCCATCAGCCAATCAGAAAATTCCTACCTTAATTCCGATTGGCTGATAGAATCCTATCAGCCAATCGGAATTCGAGGGACGCCATCTTGGATGACGTCCCTTAAAGGAACCGTCATTCGTCGTCTAGTCGTCGGAAGAAGAGGATGGATCCGCGCTGGAGGTCTTCAAGATGGAGCCGGTCGTCATCGGATGGAAGAACATAGAAGATGCCGCTTGGAGAAGATGTTTGCCGGTCCGGATGTCCTCTTCTTGCCGGATAGGAGGAAGACTTTGGAGCACCGGATTATGGATCGCCAACCCCCGCTTGGGTTGGATGAAGATCTTGGAGCCAGGACGGATCGGTGATACCTGGATGGTGAAGACAAGGTAGGAAGATCTTCAGGGGATTAGTGTTAGGTTTATTTAAGGGGGTTTGGGTTAGATTAGGGGTATGTGGGTGGTGGGTTGTAATGTTGGGGGGGGGGTATTGTATGTTTTTTTTTTACAGGCAAAAGAGCTGAACTTCTTGGGGCATGCCCCGCAAAGGGCCCTGTTCAGGGCTGGTAAGGTAAAAGAGCTTGTAATTTTTGTATTTTAGAATAGGGTAGGGAATTTTTTATTTTGGGGGTCTTTGTTATTTTATTAGGGGGCTTAGAGTAGGTGTAATTAGTTTAAAATTGTTGTAATATTTTTCTTATGTTTGTAAATATTTTTTTATTTTCTGTAACTTAGTTCTTTTTTATTTTTTGTACTTTAGATAGTTTATTTAATTGTATTTATTTGTAGCAATTGTGTTTAATTAATTTATTGATAGTGTAGTGTTAGGTTAATTGTAGGTAATTGTAGGTAGTTTATTTAATTATTTTATTGATAGGGTAGTGTTAGGTTTAATTATATCTTAGGTTAGGATTTATTTTACAGGTAAATTTGTAATTATTTTAACTAGGTAACTATTAAATAGTTCTTAACTATTTAATAGCTATTGTACCTGGTTAAAATAAATACAAAGTTACCTGTAAAATAAATATTAATCCTAAAATAGCTATAATATAAATGTAATTTATATTGTAGCTATATTAGGATTTATTTTACAGGTAAGTATTTAGCTTTAAATAGGAATCATTTATTTAATAAGAGTTAATTTATTTCGTTAGATAAAAATTATATTTAACTTAGGGGGGTGTTAGTGTTAGGGTTAGAATTAGCTTTAGGGGTTAATACATTTATTAGAATAGCGGTGAGCTCCGCTCGGCAGATTAGGGGTTAATAAGTGTAGGTAGGTGTCGGCGACGTTGTGGGGGGCAGATTAGGGGTTAATAAATATAACATAGGGGTCGGCGATGTTAGGGCAGCAGATTAGGGGTACATAGGGATAACGTAGGTGGCGGCGGTTTACGGAGCGGCAGATTAGGGGTTAAAAGTGTAATGCAGGGGTCAGCGATAGCGGGGGCGGCAGATTAGGGGTTAATAAGTGTAAGGTTAGGGGTGTTTAGACTCGGGGTACATGTTAGAGTGTTAGGTGCAGACGTAGGAAGTGTTTCCCCATAGGAAACAATGGGGCTGCGTTAGGAGCTGAACGCTGCTTTTTTGCAGGTGTTAGGTTTTTTTTCAGCTCAAACAGCCCCATTGTTTCCTATGGGAGAATCGTGCACGAGCACGTTTTTGAGGCCGGCCGCGTCCGTAAGCAACTCTGGTATCGAGAGTTGCATTTGCGCTAAATATGCTCTACGCTCCTTTTTTGGAGCCTAACGCAGCATTTGTTTGAACTCTCGATACCAGAGTTAAATTTATGGTGCGGCCAGAAAAAAACCCGCGGAGCGTTAACAGCCCTTTTACCGCCGAACTCTAAATCTAGCCGTAAGTTATGTAAACAGTGCTACTGTTAACCCAAAATGTACCAATGAATATCATTAATATGCAATGAATACAACATCTCTAAATTGGATTGTACATTCAAAATGCTATTCCTCATTTTCAGTCCCCTATTTCAGTGATATGGGTCTCTTTTATGCTGTTAGAGTCTGAGTTCAGGGGGTTAACATTAAACAGAAAATAAACACATAAAGGAAGTTGCATCTAAAAGGAAGATGTCTTTAAAATGACAATGTCCTTTACATTATAGATGCATGAGCCATAACTGGTCACATTTATATTACATAATTCACATAAATGCATATAGAAAGATTATATAATCTATTAAAGGCAGTTAAATACAGTGATATATTATTTCTGCAGTTATTATTCTATCCCTTGATCATCATATCAGTCAGGACTAGTCTCTCTCTGGACAACATGGTATATTAAAAAAAGAAAAGCAAAACGGACCAAAAGCATTATTACATAACTACTATTTGTGCACATTATTTTTTATTATAATATACCTTGATTCATGATCAAGGTATATTATAATAAAAATAATGTGGACAAATAGTAGTAAAACTATGTATTTCATTAACTCCCCTGCTGCTGCATCATTACATAACTACTATTTGTGCACATTATTTTTTATTATAATATACCTTGATTCATGATCAAGGTATATTATAATAAAAATAATGTGGACAAATAGTAGTAAAACTATGTATTTCATTAACTCCCCTGCTGCTGCATCATTACATAACTACTATTTGTGCACATTATTTTTTATTATAATATACCTTGATTCATGATCAAGGTATATTATAATAAAAATAATGTGGACAAATAGTACTAACTCCCCTGCTTCTGCCTAGATGCGCTCTCCCGCTTTAAAAATGAAAGCATTAGCATAGACCCTTTCTGTTGTGACTTACCCGTAACAAATTAAGTATATGGCCAGGCTCCGGTGCTCCGGTGCTCCGTCGCTCCATCCGCGTCCAAGTGAACCAGAAGGGATGAGCTGATCAGGTGGCAACACACAGCCCTTCCTTCACAGACTTTGCCGCCAGCCTACAAGTCTCCAGTACTTCTGCGCTGCGCTCTGGATTCTTTCTTGCGCATGCGCAGGGAGCCAATCAATAACGGTCACGTTCTCCTGGTGTTGTCAATCACAGGAGAACATGACCGTCTGATTGGCTCCCTCTCTAAGAGGCATTACGAGTCATGCCTCCGATTGGCCAATATTTTCCTGGCTGACAATCAGTCAGCCTGTGACAGCCAGTGGGTGGTGTTTTGATCCTTCGCCGGTTATTTGAAAAATGCCATGATGTTACGCAATGGAGAGGTACAAAAGTACAGTGCCTCTCCATAGCGTAACTTGGGGAAAAAAAGTGAATAGGTTGTGTTATGCCAGCAGGTGTCGCTAATGTTCATAATATGCACCCATGTTGCGCTATGGAGTATGTCTGCTCTGCATCTCCATAGCGTAACATGGGGGAGAAATTAAAAAGTACTTTTTTTTTTTTTTTAACACAATTTTTTAATTTTATTTATATTATACATTTAAATAAACTTTGGGCCCATATGGCAGGGGAGGCTCTGCCTACCCTGCCTCCTATGACCGCACGTCCTTGATATATATATATATATATATATATATGACAACCCTGCAAAAACTAATTTCGGGGAGGTGACTTCACAGGCTACCCCCCACCAAACAATATATTCAGGGGTCTCAAGTATTAAACAATGCTTCATTCTCCTGTTACCCTTTGCTGAAGGAGCAATATTTCACTTCTGGCAGCTAGCTGAACACATCCAGTTAGCCAGTTACAAGAGACAAATGTATGCAGGTACCAATCATCACCAGCTTTCTCCCACTAGTGTAAGATATGTGGGCATTTTCAAAACTGAATACCATGAGATTAAAGCACATTTGAAAAGAGAAGCGATTTTAAAAGTGTCTATCTGATTCTTGCAAATGTAATTGTACCTTTCTTTAATTGAAGATACACTTTTTTTTCTGTGGAAACAAATTACTCAAAATAAATAATGGGGGAAAAAACAAATTACTCAATATAAATAATTAATGTTATTTGTCTACTTAATTCACTCAAATAAATGCAATCCTTTTCTTTCTGCGTGCGTATATTAAACATGTTGTTGAAAAAATCCATAGGAAGAATAGTTTTTATCAGAATTGCGTAAGCCTCTTTTCTCTTGAGGACGTCTTGATTACATGTAGTACAGTTGCAAGAAAAAAAATGTGAACTCAATAAAAATTTCCTGGATTTCTGCATTGATTACTCATAAAATGTGGTCTGATCTTCATCAGTTATACAAAAACACAATCTGACTACATGAATAACACACAGCTTTTTATTGATGACATTAAGTAACCATTCACAACGCTGACTGGAGAAAGTAAGTGAACCCTTGAATTAAGAGTAGGATGAATTAGACCTTTCTTCCCGACAAAACTGTTTCAATCTTTTTGGGAGTATACTTTTTTAAACAACTTTCCAATTTACTTCTATTATGAATTTTGCTTTATTTTCTTGGTATCCCTTATTGAAGGAGCAGCAATACACCACTGGGAGCTAGCTGAATACATAGGTAAGCCAATGACAAGAAATATATGTGCAGCCACCAATCAGCAGCTAGCTCCCAGCTCCTGAGCCTACCCAGGTATGTTTTTCAACAAAAGATACCAAGAGTACGAAGCAACTAGATAATAGTACATTGGAAAGTTGTTTAAAATTGTATGTTTTATCTGATCCATGAAATAACATGACACATAAAAGACTTTTGCGGTTTGTAGAGTTTTCTGTAGTTTTGTTGTTGCCTTTCTCACATCTTTCAGGATTGCTCATTGTGTTATTGGAGTGATCTTTTCAGGGCATTCACTCCTAAGGTGAGTAACAACAGTATGGAATGTTCTCATTTTGTAGACAATATGTATTATGGTGGATTGATGATGAACACACAGGTCTTTAACAATGCTTTTGGTAACCTTTTCCAGCTTCATGCATCTCTGTAATGCATCTTCTAAGGTCCTTTGAAAGTTTTTGAGATCGAGGCCTGGTTCATTCATACTAATCAATATTTCTTGAGAAGAACAGGTTTCTCAGTAAGCAGGCTTTGTGTTTCTTTATAGGGCAGGGCACATATGAAACTCACACTTCCAATCCTACCTCCTTAAACATCTGACTCCAAATAGCTTTTATAGAACTTGTTAACACAGAGGTTCACTTACTTTTTCAGCCTTCACTATGAATGATTACTTAATGTCTTCAATAATAAAAAAAAGAATAGTATAACTGTTTGTATATTATTAGTTTAGTCAGATTGTGTTTGTCTATAATTGTGACTTAGATGAAGATCAGACTACATTTTATAATAATCAGTACAGAAATCCAGATAATTCCAAAGGTTTGTTTTGACATTTCTAAACCAACCTTTACTACGACTTTCAGTCCTCAATTTCAAGAAATATGCAATAAAAAAAAAAAAACATTTGGCCATTTTGAAGGCTGATAGCTTACAAGACTATGTTTCCAGGGGTTGTAACTTTGTGTCAAGGCGAGGTTGCACCATTAGCAACGTACTCTCACCCTACATGTTAAAGAAACAATCGAGAGACTATAGTAGTTGGCTTACAGTCAAGGGTCATTTTAAATGCCATTACAGGAAATACTTACCTTGTAGCCATGCCTAAGTTCATTCTCAGTTTCAATCAAAAAGTACACAGAAGGTTTATGAACATACAAGTTGTACTAATTGTCCTTCTTCCTTTGTTATATATGAGTGTTTTGCAATGTGAATTACAATATGTTGTTTGTACAATCAGAGAGGCTCGAACATGTATTCAAGAGCATCTCAATGATATTGATTTAGGGAATTTAATTTCCAAACAGGCATTTAATTTCCAAACACAGGGTTTGAGCTGTTCCCAGTGGGGGGGGGGGGGGGGGGGTTTGCAGGGTTTGAGCTGTTCCCAGTGGGGGGGGGGGGGTAGAATGTATATATTACTCTATAGGGAGGCTTTTTGGATATTCCAGCTGAGGTTTTAATATTGAAGGAGATATTATTAATTTTTGGAATATAAGTAAGGCCATTGAACATAGGTCTGCATCTCATTTGGAATATTCTTATTATATCCATGGGATATTTCTCTATCAGACCAATCCTGGCCAGGAGTCTTCCTATCCCGGCATCAAGTGGAAAGATAAAGAAAAATTCCAGGACTAAAGTTAATTGGATTAAAGGAATGAGATAGTGCATGTATAGCCACAGAAACAAGATAAAAGTTATCTTCCTAAGTACCAGAGAACAAGGCCAAAAAGTTAATCACTAGGCAAAACAGTATACAGCAACAGGTAGGTAGACAGTCCAATCTTTCAAGGTACCAATGGGCAAGGCAAGATAGTAGGTCTCAAGGCAAGCAGATTTGACCAACAAGTAGTCAGACAGCAAAAACAATGAGTAAACCTGTACTTGGGCAGGGAGATAACAATAAAGCTACTTTAAATAAACGCAGATTCGCAACAAGAGTGAGGCTCAGGTGCGCACAGCGTGGTGCAAAGATGCACACAAAGATGAGTCAAAAATGCTCCCAAAATGGCACAGTTGCGGTAGTGACGTCATTGCAGCGCCGATAGCGTGTTAAACAAAAATAAACAGAAAAGAGCCATAGCAACAATCCGGCACGAGAGAGAAGCAGCTAAGTATGTGACAATTCTAGAATTCTTTTTTTCTTGCAATTATTATGCCAACATTTTTGAGACGGGAGGGTTAGCCTAAAATATGCTTATCATCATACTTACAACAAGTTCTTAAAGGGATTATACATTCATGTAACTGTCATGAGAGTTACAGCCACTATTGATAGCATTTTCTTCCCCTTTATCGTACAGGGAGTGCAGAATTATTAGGCAAGTTGTATTTTTGAGGGTTAATTTTATTATTGAACAACAACCATGTTCTCAATGAACCCAAAAAACTCATTAATATCAAAGCTGAATATTTTTGGAAGTAGTTTTTAGTTTGTTTTTAGTTTTAGCTATTTTAGGGGGATATCTGTGTGTGCAGGTGACTATTACTGTGCATAATTATTAGGCAACTTAACAAAAAACAAATATATACCCATTTCAATTATTTATTTTTACCAGTGAAACCAATATAACATCTCAACATTCACAAATATACATTTCTGAAATTCAAAAACAAAACAAAAACAAATCAGTGACCAATATAGCCACCTTTCTTTGCAAGGACGCTCAAAAGCCTGCCATCCATGGATTCTGTCAGTGTTTTGATCTGTTCACCATCAACATTGCGTGCAGCAGCAACCACAGCCTCCCAGACACTGTTCAGAGAGGTGTACTGTTTTCCCTCCTTGTAAATCTCACATTTGATGATGGACCACAGGTTCTCAATGGGGTTCAGATCAGGTGAACAAGGAGGCCATGTCATTATATTTTCTTCTTTTATACCCTTTCTTGCCAGCCACGCTGTGGAGTACTTGGACGCGTGTGATGGAGCATTGTCCTGCATGAAAATCATGTTTTTCTTGAAGGATGCAGACTTCTTCCTGTACCACTGCTTGAAGAAGGTGTCTTCCAGAAACTGGCAGTAGGACTGGGAGTTGAGCTTGACTCCATCCTCAACCCGAAAAGGCCCCACAAGCTCATCTTTGATGATACCAGCCCAAACCAGTACTCCACCTCCACCTTGCTGGCGTCTGAGTCGGACTGGAGCTCTCTGCCCTTTACCAATCCAGCCACGGGCCCATCCATCTGGCCCATCAAGACTCACTCTCATTTCATCAGTCCATAAAACCTTAGAAAAATCAGTCTTGAGATATTTCTTGGCCCAGTCTTGACGTTTCAGCTTGTGTGTCTTGTTCAGTGGTGGTCGTCTTTCAGCCTTTCTTACCTTGGCCATGTCTCTGAGTATTGCACACCTTGTGCTTTTGGGCACTCCAGTGATGTTGCAGCTCTGAAATATGGCCAAACTGGTGGCAAGTGGCATCTTGGCAGCTGCACGCTTGACTTTTCTCAGTTCATGAGCAGTTATTTTGCGCCTTGGTTTTTCCACACGCTTCTTGCGACCCTGTTGACTATTTTGAATGAAACGCTTGATTGTTCGATGATCACGCTTCAGAAGCTTTGCAATTTTAAGAGTGCTGCATCCCTCTGCAAGATATCTCACTATTTTTGACTTTTCTGAGCCTGTCAAGTCCTTCTTTTGACCCATTTTGCCAAAGGAAAGGAAGTTGCCTAATAATTATGCACACCTGATATAGGGTGTTGATGTCATTAGACCACACCCCTTCTCATTACAGAGATGCACATCACCTAATATGCTTAATTGGTAGTAGGCTTTCGAGCCTATACAGCTTGGAGTAAGACAACATGCATAAAGAGGATGATGTGGTCAAAATACTCATTTGCCTAATAATTCTGCACTCCCTGTATATATATATAGTATAAGCATATATATGGTTTATTTTTTTCTTATAGCAGTGCTAACCTTGTATGTTTGTCAATAGGATTATGTCCCTTTAAGTCTATCTCTGTCTGTGATAACGATCATAACATCATGCACCAATTAGAAGAGTTTTTTAAGTATTTAAATGCCTTAAGTCTATAATTAAGGCTATAATGCAGAAATGAGTAAGACCAGACGTGATATGCTGTATATTTGTACAGAGTTTTATGCATCTTATCAATAAAATGTTTTTTGTTTTTTTTAACGCTATGAATGACTCGCTATTTTTTTCACTTTTGGCTGCTAAATTCAAAAGGGTTCACAAACGTTGTCTTGCAACCGTAGATGCATTTTTAAAAAATAATTTTTTTTTTTTTAAATATTGAAGATATCACTTTCTATAAAGTAACAAGGGCTTCTATGTTTTAGCTTACAGTAATATATAATTACTAGGGTCACAAATACTATGTATCAATTATACAATAAGACATATCGACCTGGAAACATAGATAAAAACTTCTTTAAACAGGTGATATTCACTAGGGATGGGCGAATGTTTCGCAACATTCAAAAAATGAAACAAATTTTAACACATTCGTTTGTTCGAATTGAATTTCAAATGTTTACATAATATTCTAACATTCGATTTTCGAATGTTCGGTTTCGAATTTTACGATTACATTAGAAAATATTAGTTTTGAAAAATTCGAATTTATATGTTTGTAACAGTATTTCTAATGCTTTCTTTAAATGTAATATTCAAATTATGCAATATTCTATATAGAAACATTCAAAATGATATATTTGTATCTTTATGTATCAATTTACTAGATTCCCTACCACATGAACTATTGAACTTCTGAATAGTAGTTGTTAAATAGAATGTTAAATTCGAAATTTTGAATGTGGACATTCGATCTAATTATAAACATTCGAATTCGAAAGTGACATCCGAAAACTGTAAATAGCATTCAATTATAGAATTTTTTAGAATATTCGTTCGTATCAACATTCAGATTTGTAATTCGAATTTCGGCAATAACATTTGTTCTAAAATTCGAATTCGGAAATTTACACATTCGCCCATCCCTAATATTCACCACATAAAATATCCAATGGACTTTAAAAAGAAAAAAAAGTGTGTATATATATATATATATATATATATATATATGTGTATGTATGGATATAGGAACAGACGTTTGCACTCACAGGTCTTTTTTACAAACTTTTAATGTGGAACGTTTTCGGGGTATTATAACCCCATCATCAGCATACAACAGTGATAATAATAAAGCATTTTATAGTGTTTTACAAACAAAGTGTACCAATCACAAACCTCACATCTCCCCCAATTTTCTCGGTGAAATTATCGGCAGTGGAACGCATATTGCATTCCAACGTCATAGCTAATACCGGAAGTTTGTAACGTCACTTCCGGTTTATGTCAAATTACGGATTTTATATACTCAAACAACAAATGTTAGAAAGAACTGATTAACTTACAGATTCTACACACATTATGTTAGTGTAGAGTGATCAGTGCCTAAACAAATAGTATTATTAACACACTCAATTTTTCGTGTCAAACTGTGTGTGTATACATTGTTATGACAACCGTTGCCATGAAGACAACAATAAACAACGGCTCAAGTGCATACATGCATTTAAAGTGAATAGCGCAGACCATATGGATATACTTAGGAATTTTTTAAAACGGGATACGAGAAATACATTGTCCCTAAGGTTGAACATATCAAAAAAATAATATTAAATTAAAATCAAAATCAAATTGGGTTACACTGGTGTGCCACTAATAACATATCCACAATACTTATAATGGATTGGTCCAAGCTTCATTACAAAATTGCATGTGATAAATATGAATTGGGATAGGGCTGAACCAACTACAGACAGTAAGATAAATGGGAGAACTAGTGGACCAGTATAGCTGATCTGAACATATATGTACAGTTCACATCTCTGTCTGCCTTGAGACCAAATGTGATACTGCCGTCCGTCCATTATATCAATAGATAAATACATTGTATCCGAAGATAAATACTTTGTAAGATAAAAGATAGATACAGTATCAATAGATAAATATATTCATAGACTCAACGATAGATAAGCCACCTAAAAACCTGCTAAACAGGTTATAGCGATCAGTAAATATATTCGTTAGATCGAAGATAGAACTATTACCTCTGCAATACATCTAATGGGTGTTTGGTAGCTACCTTACAGATATATACAGTGGGGTTCGTTGGAAGACATATGTTAACAACACATCAGGATCACATTCCTATGACAGATTATGTTAATCGCACTTAATACTTGATATCAATTGATAAATATTTTTCAAACACAAAGATAGATTGTGAATTTAAGATAAGAACTTCATGCGACAGTTATTGTCATATATTTATACAGAGTTCCATATTGCCTAGACTATTGAGATTTAGGTGCAGATCAGAGTAACTAACACAGGTGGGCCAGGCTTCCACATTGTGCATTGGAATCAGAAATGATCCCAACACACAGTGCTGAGAGAACAATGCGGGGAACCCCCTACTAAAAGAGGGGACACCGCAAAATGCAACTCAGAGCCACCATGCCGCCCTGGCAGTACCCCAAGTAAGTAGCACACTAAATTAGATTTTTAAAGTCTGGCATGGTGTTCAAGCCACCAGGTATAATAGTTCCTAGGCGGAACATCCACTGTGCTTCACATTTCAGAAGCTGCTTGTTGCGGTCTCCGCCTCGTTCCAATGGGGGTATATGATCTATCAATATATAACGTATCGAGGAGACAGAATGTCCCTCATTTGTGCAATGTCGCGCCACTGGCTGCTCAGAAGTTCCTTCCTTAATGGCCGTCCTTATGGCATGTCGATGATTAGCCATCCTTTCACGTAATGTTCCTGACGTCTTGCCAACATAGAACCTCGAGCACGGGCAAAACAGAAGATACACTACGTGCGTCGTAGTGCATGTTATGGAGTGTCTAATCTTGAAAGACAGTTAGTATGTGGATGGTGGAAAACCTTTGTGCCAATTAGGCCACTACATGTAGTGCAGCCTAAACATCGGTATGATCCCCTGATGTTTCTTTTAGTGCCTGTGTTGTAACTTGCTTTAGGGTCTGTTCTCATTAATAGATCTTTGAGGTTAGTGCCTCTCTTGAAACCCACCATGGGACTTAAATTATTGGTGAACGTGAGCTTTGGGTCGGAAGCCATAATAGGCCAATGTTGGCGTAGAATCCGGCCAGTGCCCTTCGTTACAGGAGTAAAGGTGGTGGACATAATCAATTTATTTGCAGTGTCCCGTTTAGGTTTTGGTTGTATCAGTTCCGCTTGTGTCAAAGTGGATACAGCTTCCACAGATTCTTGAATCACAGATGTCTTGTACCCTCTTGAGCGGAACCTCTCACCCACTCCAATCAGTTGGGAGACCCCTGTTGCAGTATTTGAATTATTTCTCATAGTTCTTATACATTGTGATTTGACAATACCCTTCAACAGTGCAGGGGGATGACAGCTGTCTGCCCTAAGTAAAGAATTACGATCAGTGGGCTTATGGTACAGCGTGGTCCCCAGTTTATCTGTGTCTTTAAAGACTGTCAGATCCAAAAAATTGATGGATTGTTCATCCACCGTCATTTTAAATTTTACATTATCTGTACAGTTATTGTAGAAATTGTACCAAGCCTGGAGTCCCTCCATGCCCCCCCGCCATACCAAAAAGATGTCATCTATATATCTGTAATAACAGATAATAGATGTGTCAGTATGAGACCATAAATACAAGTTCTCAAATTGTGACATATATATGTTGGCGTAGGCAGGGGCCATGGAGGAACCCATGGCAGTACCGGCCACCTGCAGATAGAATTTCTTTTCAAATCTGAAATAGTTTTTAAATAAACAATATTCAATCAGAGAAGATAGATATTCTATCGGGGGACCATCATATCTAGGGTTGTCAATGAGGTGTTCTTGTACTGCCTTAAGTCCCTCATAATGAGGTATGATGGTGTACAGACTGTTGACATCCAGACTCACAAGTAAATCGTCATGCTGGATGTCAACAGACCGTATTTTCCTAATAAAATCATTGGTGTCCATGATATAGGAACGTATCCCCCTAACCACCGGTTGTAGTAACACATCCACAAACTGGGCTACAGGCTGAGTTAATGACTCGCGTGCCGAAACTATCGGACGGCCCGGTGGATGGTCCAAGGTTTTGTGGATTTTGGGGATAGAGTACAGAATAGGTACTCTGGGAAATTTGGTAGTGCAAAATTCCAGAATGTGTTCTGATAGAAAGCCCTGTTCAAATCCCAATGTTAGAAGGGTGTCTAATTGTGTTTTGTAAGTGTTAGTAGGATCATTGGTTAATGATTTGTATGTATTTGCGTCAGACAGCTGGTCCAAAATGTCAGTTCTATAGTCAGTGTAGTTAAGTAGCACTATGGCCCCGCCCTTATCGGCGGGCCTAATTACAATGGAGGAGTCAGCTTGAAGAGTTTGAATAGCCCTCTGTTCGTCCCTAGATAGATTGTGTTTCCACAGTGTTTCTGTTCTCTCAGTATCAAGGTCTTGAGAGACCAATCTTAGAAAAGTTTTAGTACTAGAGCTACAATTAACAGGCTCAAAAGTAGTTGGTAACTTGCATTTGAGTTCAACCTGAGTTTTAGTACAAGTAGTTTCTTTATTCTGGAAAAATTCTTTGATTTTAAGAGATCTATTGAGTTTATATAGATCAAACTTCAAATCAAAATCGGAAACAGGTGCACTTGGGACAAAAGAAAGTCCTTTATTAAGTACTTCACGCTCACTCACCGTGAGTGTGTGTGTACTAAGGTTAATAATTATGTCCTCTGGCGTGGACGTCTTGGGGGCCTGTGTCTGATGCCCCGCCCTCCTAATGTGGGGTCTGTTGTGTCTCCCCCTCCCCGTGATCGTGTAGTCACCCCTAAAAAATGTGTCGGTGTAGATTGTGATCTGGACTCATATTGAGGGTATTGGTTGCGTTGTCTAAATGTACTGGGAGGGGTGAAAGGTGTACCTGATGAATTCCTATCAGTATCAGTAGAATCCCCCCCACTGGTATCTATAGTATCCAAGTGTACTCTCCTGTGTCTTTGTCTCCTTCTAGGTTGTTGGCTAGTAATGGTAGTGAGCCACTTATAGACTTTGCCCTGTTTGTAATCATTATTTACTGTCTCTAATTTTCTATTTTTGAAAATGATTAAATCACTCTGATATTTATCTATTTGAGTTAACTTAGGTAACCAATTCTCCTGGGAGTCATTAATGAGAGTGGTATTGTGTACTGATTCAAATGTTTGAATCCCAACCCTTACCTTGCCTAGAATCATGGTAACCTCCTCTATGACTAGCAATATAAGGTCAAGGGAACATTTGTTCAATATAAAGCACCATTTTTTTCTGAATTCAGGGTTATCTCTTCCAATTGTGGGTATGTTGTGCACTCTAAAACCCCTAGGTATATGGCCTATCCTGTAGTAATCGGAAAGATAGCTCCCATGTAGGGCTAGATCTACTTCCCTTTTCTTTAATTTAAGCAAACTATAATACAAGTTAACAGGAGTCTCACCCACTGATTTAGAGATGGGTGCAAATAGGATCCGGTTTGCATCATCTGTAGTATATGAAGCGGTACCTGTCTGTGCAGCCATAGCCTGAGTGGTCGTATCTTCCACTTGGATATCCAATTCAGAGGGAGAGCTCCCATCCTGCACCAGTTGTGACATTGTGTTACTGTAGAAGAATGTTACTGAAAAACAATGGTAGAGACAATGGTAAAGTCCCAAAACAGGTAGCTGTAAATCAAAGACAAGAAGAGGCACTAACAGTTATAATCCCAAAATGTAGTTAGGAGATGGTAAAGTCCCAATTCACTTAGCTGTAAGATAAAGTTTTATGGAGAAGAGTAATGGCACAAACAATAGTAATCCCAAAAGAGGATAGAGATGCAGGATCAACAGGTCAAAAGCGGGGGTTGTCGTCTGGTCATACGAAAATAACATACAGCTTCCAGCTTAACCCACCAAATGCCGACAGCCTGGGTGCAAAGATATGGCAAAATACAGGAACAGACGTTTGCACTCACAGGTCTTTTTTACAAACTTTTAATGTGGAACGTTTTCGGGGTATTATAACCCCATCATCAGCATACAACAGTGATAATAATAAAGCATTTTATAGTGTTTTACAAACAAAGTGTACCAATCACAAACCTCACATCTCCCCCAATTTTCTCGGTGAAATTATCGGCAGTGGAACGCATATTGCATTCCAACGTCATAGCTAATACCGGAAGTTTGTAACGTCACTTCCGGTTTATGTCAAATTACGGATTTTATATACTCAAACAACAAATGTTAGAAAGAACTGATTAACTTACAGATTCTACACACATTATGTTAGTGTAGAGTGATCAGTGCCTAAACAAATAGTATTATTAACACACTCAATTTTTCGTGTCAAACTGTGTGTGTATACATTGTTATGACAACCGTTGCCATGAAGACAACAATAAACAACGGCTCAAGTGCATACATGCATTTAAAGTGAATAGCGCAGACCATATGGATATACTTAGGAATTTTTTAAAACGGGATACGAGAAATACATTGTCCCTAAGGTTGAACATATCAAAAAAATAATATTAAATTAAAATCAAAATAAAAAATGTGATACTGCCGTCCGTCCATTATATCAATAGATAAATACATTATATCCGAAGATAAATACTTTGTAAGATAGAAGATAGATACAGTATCAATAGATAAATATATTCATAGACTCAACGATAGATAAGCCACCTAAAAACCTGCTAAACAGGTTATAGCGATCAGTAAATATATTCGTTAGATCGAAGATAGAACTATTACCTCAGCAATACATATAATGGGTGTTAGGTAGCTACCTTACAGATATATACAGTGGGGTTCGTTGGAAGACATATGTTAACAACACATCAGGATCACATTCCTATGACAGATTATGTTAATCGCACTTAATGCTTGATATCAATTGATAAATATTTTTCAAACACAAAGATAGATTGTGAATTTAAGATAAGAACTTCATGTGACAGTTATTGTCATATATTCATACAGAGTTCCATATTGCCTAGACTATTGAGACTTAGGTGCAGATCAGAGTAACTAACACAGGTGGGCCAGGCTTCCACATTGTGCATTGGAATCAGAAATGATCCCAACACACAGTGCTGAGAGAACAATGCGGGGAACCCCCTACTAAAAGAGGGGACACCGCAAAATGCAACTCAGAGCCACCATGCCGCCCTGGCAGTACCCCAAGTAAGTAGCACACTAAATTAGATTTTTAAAGTCTGGCATGGTGTTCAAGCCACCAGGTATAATAGTCCCTAGGCGGAACATCCACTGTGCTTCACATTTCAGAAGCTGCTTGTTGCGGTCTCCGCCTCGTTCCAATGGGGGTATATGATCTATCAATATATAACGTATCGAGGAGACGAATGTCCCTCATTTGCGCAATGTCGCGCCACTGGCTGCTCAGAAGTTCCTTCCTTAATGGCCGTCCTTATGGCATGTCGATGATTAGCCATCCTTTCACGTAATGTTCCTGACGTCTAGCCAACATAGAACCTCGAGCAAACACAATAAAAAAGTTGACACTTGTGTTTGCAGGGTTTGAGCTGTTCCCAGTGTGGGGGGGGGGGGGGGGTAGAATGTATAGATTACTCTATAGGGAGGCTTTTTGGATATTCCAGTTGAGGTTTTAATATTGAAGGAGATATTATTAATTTTTGGAAATATAAGTAAGGCCATTGAACATAGGTCTGCATCTCATTTGGAATATTCTTATTATATCCATGGGATATTTCTCTATCAGACCAATCAGTCTTCCTATCCCGGCATCAAGTGGAAAGATAAAGAAAAATTCCAGGACTAAAGTTAATTGGATTAAAGGAATGAGATAGTGCATGTATAGCCACAGAAACAAGATAAAAGTTATCTTCCTAAGTACCAGAGAACAAGGCAAAAAAGTAAATCACTAGGCAAAACAGTATACAGCAACAAGTAGGTAGACAGTCCAATCTTTCAAGGTACCAATGGGCAAGGCAAGATAGTAGGTCTCAAGGCAAGCAGATTTGACCAACAAGTAGTCAGACAGCAAAAACAATGAGTAAACCTGTACTTGGGCAGGGAGATAACAATAAAGCTACTTTAAATAAACGCAGATTTGCAACAAGAGTGAGGCTCAGGTGCGCACAGCGTGGTGCAAAGATGCACACAAAGATGAGTCAAAAATGCTCCCAAAATGGCACAGTTGCGGTAGTGACGTCATTGCAGCGCCGATAGCGCGTTAAACAAAAAGAAACAGAAAAGAGCCATAGCAACAATCCGGCACGAGAGAGAAGCAGCTAAGTACGTGACAATTCTAGAATTCTTTTTTTCTTGCAATTATGATGCCAACATTTTTGAGACGGGAGGGTTAGCCTAAAATATGCTTATCATCATACTTACAACAAGTTCTTAAAGGGATTATACATTCATGTAACTGTCATGAGAGTTACAGCCACTATTGATAACATTTTCTTCCCCTTTATTTTATATATATATATAGTATAAGCATATATATGGTTTATTTTTTTCTTATAGCAGTGCTAACCTTGTATGTTTGTCAATAGGATTATGTCCCTTTAAGTCTATCTCTGTCTGTGATAACGATCATAACATCATGCACCAATTAGAAGAGTTTTTTAAGTATTTAAATGCCTTAAGTCTATAATTAAGGCTATAATGCAGAAACGAGTAAGACAAGACGTGATATGCTGTATATTTGTACAGAGTTTTATGCATCTTATCAATAAAATGTTTTTTGTTTTTTTTAACGCTATGAATGACTCGCTATTTTTTTCACTTTTGGCTGCTAAATTCAAAAGGGTTCACAAACTTTGTCTTGCAACCGTAGATGCATTTTTAAAAAATACATTTTTTTTGTTTAAATATTGAAGATATCACTTTCTATAAAGTAACAAGGGCTTCTATGTTTTAGCTTCCAGTAATATATAATTACTAGGGTCACAAATACTATGTATCAATTATACAATAAGACATATCGACCTGGAAACATAGATAAAAACTTCTTTAAACAGGTGATATTCACTAGGGATGGGCGAATGTTTCGCAACATTCAAAAAATGAAACAAATTTTAACACATTCGTTTGTTCGAATTGAATTTCAAATGTTTACATAACATTCTAACATTCGATTTTCGAATGTTCGGTTTCGAATTTTACGATTACATTAGAAAATATTAGTTTTGAAAAATTCGAATTTATATGTTTGTAACAGTATTTCTAATGCTTTCTTTAAATGTAATATTCAAATTATGCAATATTCTATATAGAAACATTCATAATGATATATTTGTATCTTTATGTATCAATTTACTAGATTCCCTACCACATGAACTATTGAACTTCTGAATAGTAGTTGTTAAATAGAATGTTAAATTCGAAATTTTGAATGTGGACATTCGATCTAATTATAAACATTCGAATTCGAAAGTGACATCCGAAAACTGTAAATAGCATTCAATTATAGAATTTTTTAGAATATTCGTTCGTATCAACATTCGCATTTGTAATTCGAATTTCGGTAATAACATTTGTTCTAAAATTCGAATTCGGAAATTTACACATTCGCCCATCCCTAATATTCACCACATAAAATATCCAATGGACTTTAAAAAGAAAAAAAAGTGTGTATATATATATATATATATATATATATATATATATATATATATATATATATATATATATATATATATATATAGCCAAAAAGTCACCACTAAGAGTCCCAAATAATTACCCCTCCCGTGACATCAATAGAAACAAAAAAGGCAACAAATATATAAATAAATAAATATACGGAAGCCCTTTGCAGCTCAACTGAAGTGCTACCCGTGCGTTTGGAGGTGCATAGAACTGTCACTGAACATAAACCCTGTATTGAAAATATTATGTGCTTGCAAAATATTCTCCTATTGGCCAACCATGCAAAAAAAATCAGGATTATGATATATATTTGTAATTGTGCATACGCCCCAACATTTCACGAAGACAGCGAGGCTATAGAACGTGCAGACGGCCCACTGGGACTGCATCTTTAACTTAGCCCTATGTGGTCATATGGACATCTTGAGAGCAGTACACCCTGGATACTCAAAATTATGCTATCAATTTTATGTAACCTCAGTGTTAAGATAACTATTTAGAAGCATGTAAAATAGATTTGTTTACTGTTTGTTAGCGGTCTCTGATTGGTTAATATAAGCACATGTGACTTGGCACACAAAGCAATTGACTGCACTTAGGGATTGACCAAAGGAAAGTGTGTATTTAGCAAGTGTTTATATTATATAAGCTTTTTCTAACAGCATAAATATGGTGGTTTGCACTTACAACAAAACTCAAGTCAGACATGAGTGAGGATATAGCTACCTTTTGATTTGTTTTCATTTGTATGTTAAAAAGATAGATAATCCCTTTTTTACCCCTTACCCAGTGTTGCACAACCAAGGGGGATAGGCATGGACCAAGGCTGTGGCGGACATTTTCCAAGGTTCAGACCTTAGTGAAGGACACCAAGGTACATTTCAAATTAAAAACATCAAAAAACACTCTCTTTACTGAGAGGGTAGTGGATGCATGGTGGAATAGCATCCAGCAGAAGTGGCAGCAAAGAGCAGTACACGAAAAGTGCTGCCCTGTACTATTCTTTATTACAGACACCAATTAACTAGTCAGGGCAGTTTTATTTATAATCCCTCCCTCGCTGGATATCCCCCCTGCAGCACACCAATGATCCATACAGCATGGGCAGCACTTTTCATGTCCTGCCCATCAGCATGTAGAAATAAAATATGTATCTGTAGTGAAGCAGGACTGAATTCTACCTGAGTACAAGCAGGACAGAATTTTTACCAGCTCTCCTAGATCTATTCCCTGCAGAGAGCCTGTTTTAACCCTTCACTCTCCCCTGGGCGGTCTCTGTATGAAGACCCCCTGGCTGCTAACAAATTCACTGGGGGTCCCAGTACAAACAAAACAGCAGGCTCTTTAAACTGGCTGCTCTGACTCTCATCATTCTCAGACAGAATCATTTGTCCCAGCAGCAGGAGCCTCCAGGATTCTATTTAAATGGGGGTCCCAGACTCCCCCAATCCTAGGGCCCCCTAGGATTGGTGGGAGTCTGAGACCCCTGTTTAAATAGAAACCTGGAGGCTCCTGCTGCTGGGACAAATGATTCTGTCTGAGAATGATGAGTCAGAGCAGTCGGTTTAAAGAGGCTGCTGAGGGGCTCTGCAACTCCTGACCAAACCCACCCACCTTGATGTTACTCGCATGATCATCATGGTTGGTTACTTACTTGGTTAGGTAAGGTTTGTCAGAGTAGGCAGCGGTCTGCTACTTCTACACACAGACACCAGGCTGCCACACAGATCAAGGGATTGGTACGGTCATGACTCACGGGTGATTGACACAGGCTGCACTGCAGGCAGCTTGCTTCTTCCCTCTCTCTCACTCACTTTCCCACTACTGAGCTGTGTCACGTGGGTAGCCCCAACCCCTCAAAACTTGGCGCCGTGTACGTCAAGGAGGAGTCAGGACCAGCATTCATCTGTCCTACTCCTTCCTCCCCACCGCAAAATGGGTGGCGGACACTTCAAGGGCCAGTCACGGTCACCAGTGTACGGACACCTTGCCTATCCCAACCAACACTGTTATATTAATACACTTTTTACCTCTATGATTACCTTGTATCTAAGCCAGTGCTGACTCTATATATAGAGGCACATATATATGTGGCAGACATGTACTAGCACTGTTTTGCTGTGAAAAACTGTCAAAATGCACTGAGATAAGAGGCGGCCATGAAAAGCCTAAGAAACTATCATATAAGCCTACCTAGATTTTAAAGGGATATGGAACCCAAAAATGTTCTTTTGTTATTCTGACAGAGTATACAATGTTAAAACTTTCTTCTGTTATCAAAAATTGCTTTGTTCACATGTTATTCTTTGTTGAAGAGATACCTAGGTATGTGTCTGGAGCACTACATGGCAGAAAATAGTGCTGCCAGCTATTGCTCTTGAAAATGGATAACAATCTGGCAAAACCGCTGCAATATAGTGCTCCAGACATCTGCGCACTCCTGAACTTACGACCCTGATTTTTAACAAAATATACATACATAAGAGTATGAAAAAAATATTAATACAAGTTGTTTAAAGTTGCATGGTCTATCTGAATTATGAAATCAAAATTTTGGTTTTCATGTTTTTCTAATCAGACATCCTTTTGCTACTTAAGTCCACATATATATTCTTTTTACATATTAATTGCATATTTAAATATGCTGCAAATAATTTTCCTACTAAATATTCTTTGGGATCTTAGTCACACAATATGGCCATATTCTGCTCAGCCAGTCACCACTTACAAGGTGTCCCAAGATTGACTGGTCCTAACACTATACAGTTTAACTTTGCTGGACTGAATCATTCGATTCTAATATTAAATACAGAATTCCAACACTGCAGTTCTAGGCAAAATTATTTGCAGCATATTTAAATATGCAATTAATATGTAAAAAGAATATATATGCGGGCTTAAGTGTGCGCCAATACCTGTTGTTTGTCTTATATGTATTTTGGTCATTTTGGCAGCACTCTCATAATATGAGTGCCAATATACAAATGTTTTTTTGTGTTGTTTTTTTCAGGTGTCCTTAACCAAACCCCCTTGTTGTATTTCTTTAATTTCAGGGAGCTGACCAAATCCCTTTTGTTTTAAGCAAACCACCCTGCTCAGGTTTATATATATATATATATATATATATATATATATATATATATATATATATATATATATATATATATATACTGTATATATAAAGCTAAGTAGTTTGATTCTGTGCAGTCATGATTTGAGGCATAGAACTGCAGTGTTGGAATTCTGTATTTAATATTAGAATCGAATGATTCAGTCCAGCAAAGTTAAACTGTATAGTGTTAGGACCAGTCAATCTTGGGACACCTTGTAAGTGGTGACTGGCTGAGCAGAATATGGCCATATTGTGTGACTAAGATCCCAAAGAATATTTAGTAGCAAAATTATTTGCAGCATATTTAAATATGCAATTAATATGTAAAAAGAATATATATGTGGACTTAAGTAGCAAAAGGATGTCTGATTAGAAAAACATGAAAACCAAAGTGTTGATTTCATAATTCAGATAGACCATGCAACTTTAAACAACTTGTATTATCATTTTTTTCATACTCTCATAGTTGCCAACAGTCCCTGATTTCCAGGGATAGTCCCTGGATTTTGTTGTATGTCCCTGGATTTTTTTTTGTCCCTGAAATGTCCCTGAAAATCTCTTTTGCACAACATTTGTTGTTTTTGTATATATATATATATATATATATATATATATATATACACACACATACACACACATATATATATATATATATATATATATATATATATATACAGATAGATAGATGATAATTAGATAGAGTGTATTATTTAAATATAATTCATTCCTAATGGAATATTGTTATTATTATTGAATGGGTTCACATATTATTTGTCTTTCTAATTTTGATGCTGTGTTGTACAAATAACCATATGCCCACAATGTGTTCCAGAGACTGGGTAGGTGTAAGAGCTTGGTCCTGTAATCGGTATATTAAACTATGGATAAGTCTAAATTATACTATTACTTTCAAATGGGTGTGTTTTGATTGCAGAACTGAGGGGGCGGAGCAGTTGAACAGTAGGTCGTCAATACTCCAGTAACCCGCTTGCTTGCTCTGCTGCAAAGTGTCCCTGGAATTTTTTTTGAAATGTTGGCAACTATGTACTCTTATATATGTATATTTTGTTAAAAATCAGGTCAAGTGCTTGGATGTGTGCCAATACCTGTTGTTTGTCTTATATGTATTTTGGTCATTTTGGCAGCACTCTCATAATATGAGTGCCAATATACAAATGTTTTTTTGTGTTGTTTTTTCAGGTGTGCTTAACCAAACCCCCTTGTTGTAATCCTTTTGCTACTCCCATAGGTGTGTGTGGCTTCTGGACATTAAATTGGTTTTGTTTTGTTACACTGGTCTACCTAGCCATGCCCTGCCTAGACAACCCTGAATTTAACTAATCCAAACTTCCTGGTCTTGATGGCTTTCCAGTCAATAGTGTGAGGCTTGTGACCTCAAATTCATCACATTATTCATATTTGGTTGGGAGTATTTAAATGACTTAACCTCATAGGACAATACTGATTTTGACTATAGTAAAGCTTCACACCCTAGAAAGCATAGTGGCATCTTGAAGATAATCAAAATTTAAGAGATTATGGGCTAGATTTTGAGTGGAGCGCTATTTATCGCTAGACAGTGTATGCTGTCAGCATTTATCGATGTGCGGCGGACATGATCCACTGCACTTTGATAAATCGGCCCCAAAATGCGTATCTTCATCTGCGCAATGGTACGGGCCTTCATTGCCTTATTTTGTGCTTCATAATGCGCCACACATTCTCAATCGCAACCATGTGCTTGTCATTTGGGCAGAATGTGGTTTGGCGTTGTCCTGCTGGAAAAGACAACTTCTGGATGGCAGCATATGTTGCTCCAAAATGTATACATATCTTTCTGCATTAATGGTGCCCTCACAGATGTGCAAGTTACCCATCTGATAACAGCTTGGATGGTCCTTTTCTTCTTTGGCCTTGAGAACACGACAGCTGTTTTTTCCAAAAACTATTTGTAATGTTGAGTTGTCGGACCACAAAACACAATTTCACTGTGCTACTGTCCATCTCAGATGAGACCGAGCCCAGAGAAGTCAGCGGCACTTCTGGACAGTATTGATGTATGGCTTCTGCTTTGCATAGTAAAGCCTTAACTTGCATCTGTGGATGCAGCAATGAATGGTGTTTGACAAAAGTTTACCAAAGTATTCCAGAGCCCATGTCAGGATATCCTTTACAGACTCAGGATGTTTTTTGAGACAGTGACTTCTGAGGGATCGGAGATCACTCGCATTCAGAAGTGGTTTTTGGCCTTGCCCTTTACTCACCGAGATTTGACCTGCCATCCAGGTAGATTCCGAAAAAAGCAGGGTGGTGAAAGAATTCATCCAGGTGTATTCTCTCTCCCCCTCTCATTTGCTCTCTCCCCCCCTCTCTTTTGCACTCTCTCCCACTCTCTTTAGCTCTCTCTCCCCCTTCTCTTTTGCTCTCTCTCCCTTCTCTTTTGATCTCTTCCCCCTTTTTTGCTTTTTTTCCCCTCTTTTTTTTGCTCTCTCTCCCCCCTCTCTTTTGCTCTCTCTCCCCCCTCTCTTTTGCTCTCTCTCCCCCTTTCCTTTGCTCTCTCTCTCCCCTCTCTTTTGCTCTCTCTCACCCCTCTCTTTTGCTCTCTCTCTCCCCTCTCTTTTGCTCTCTCTCTCCCCTCTCTTTTGCTCTCTCTCTCTGCCCTCTCATTTGCTCTCTCTCCCTTCTCAGTCTGTGTTGTTAATAAAACAAAAAAAAATTGAACTACAGAAAAAAATAAACAAATTAACCCTAATCCCTATGAAAATAAAAAAGCCCCCCCAAAATAACAACACCCTCTAATCTAATGCTAAACTACCAATAGCCCTTAAAGGGGCTTTTTGTATGGCATTGCCCTAAGTTAATCAGCTCTTTTGCAGTTACCAAAAATTCTATGCCCCCCTAACAGTAAAACCCACCACCCACCAAATAAATAAACCTAACACTAAAAAACCTAAACTATCTATTGCCCTGAAAAGGGCATTTGTTCAGGGCATTCAGCTCTTTTGCTGCCCATCCCTAATCTAAAAAAAATCTATTACAGAAAATAAAAAAACAAATTACTAAAGTTTACAAAATTAAACCTAATCCCTATGAAAATAAAAAAGCCCCCCCAAAATAAAAACACCCCCTAATCTAAGAATAAACTGCCAGTAGCCCTTAAAAGGGATTTTTGCAGGGCATTGCCCCACGATAAACAGCTCTTTCACATTAAAAATACACAAAGTCCCCCCTAACAGTAACCCCCCCACCCACCAAACCCCCCCAAAATAAAAGAACCTAACACTAAAACACCTAAACTACCCATTGCCCTGAAAAGGGCATTTGTTTGGGCATTGCCCTTAAAAGGGCATTTATCTCTTTTACTGCCCATCCCTAATTTAAATAAAACAAACCCCCCAAAAAAACCCTTAAAAAAGCCTATGAACTTTCGCTATGGTCAGACTCCCATTGATTCCTATCGGATCCGCCACCTCCAGGGCGGCGGTTTGAAAATTAGGTACGATGGGCCGGAAAAGTGCCGAGCGTACCTGCTAGTGCCGAACTTGTGTGCGGAACATCTGGAGTAACGTAAGAATCGATCTGTGTCGGACAGAGTCCGGCGGATCGAAGCTTACGTCACAAAATTCTACTTTTGCCGGTGTAAAGGGCTGATAACTGCGGAATTCCAGCGTATTGTAGGTTGACGGCTTGATAACTAGAGGCCTAAGAGGGAAGAATAAGCAAAGAACACTGATGACAAGCAGAGGGTGTCCCCACAGAACAATAAATCAGAGGTACAATGAAGTAATAGATCACATTATGGAGCCCCCACTTTTTTTTAGCTATTGAAACTATTTGTCTTTGATTTTTAAGATGATAAAGATAAAAAAAATTCTAAATATATATATGTCTAATAAATATTGGTTCATATACCTTTAAAACTAACAAAATGTTTTTTTTAACACACTTTAAATATGTATGTCTTTTTTTTTACCATACATATTTTAAATCATAGTTCAGTTCTTTACTTTATCCAATTTTTAAAGGGCCAGCCCTTAACTCTGTTATGTAAATCTTAAAGGGACAGTATACTGTGAAATGGTTTCCCGTTAATGGGTTTCCGATGGCTTGTTATACCAGCTGCAAAGTATTAAGTGTATGGGGAATATCTATTTTTGGCTTATTTTTGTATATGAAATAGCTGTGTTTGCTTATTGAAATCGCAACCAATTGAAATTGGTTGAGCTTGCAGAAAGCCCCCTTATATTATCATTCTCTACGTACACCAAGGTGATTACTTAGAACAGTTGAAAATTAACATGTTAGTGCTTATTTGTCGCACCCCTACTGGGATGCAGGTGTCTTTTTTTACATAACTTTTCTATAGCGAATACAGCAGTATTGATATTTTTCAGTATAGGTGGTAGCTTTAACAGGCAAAATAAGCTATTTCAAATCACAAAAAAGGGTTAATTAGCTGTTTGTAAACAATTTAATATACTTGATTGGATCAGTAGGGGAGCACATTTTATAGTACAAGGTCCCTTTAAAAAAGCAATTATAAAAATTATTACAGCACAACACCCCTATGTATGAACTGAAGAACAGAATAAATTATTAATTTACTGTTTTATATACTTCTTTGTGATTTTTTTTCTTATTTGTTATAACTGTAAATTGATAGGAACATTAAAGAGTCATGAAACCCACATTTTTTCTTTCATGATTTAGAAAGAGTATGCAATTTTAAACTACTTCCTAATCTACTTTATATGATATATTTTGCTTAATTCTCTTGATATCCTTTGCTGAAAAGCATATCTAGGCTCAGTAGCTTCTGATTGGTGGCTGCACATAGATGCCTTGTGTCATTGGATCACCTATGTGCATTGCTATTTCTTCCACAAAAGATATCTAAAGAATGAAGCAAATTATATAATGGAAGCAAATTGGAATGTTGTTTAAAAGTGTATTCTCTATCTGAATCATGAAAGAAAAATTATGGGTTTAGTGTCTCTTTAAACTCCTTCCAATGACCTATAACCCCCAAATATAAATGGTGGCTAAGCAAGGCATGGTCATGGAATAGAAATATATCTTAGCAAATGAGTCATTTCTTGACCTTTTATCTGGATCATTTATGGATTATATTTCATGTACTGGACAAACAACATTTGATATAGATCAGTAAAAAAACAAGCTTGAGATTGCAGTTCTTTTTGTGGGTGGAATGAAATACAAATTCTATCTTTTTTTGATACTCTTTCCCTCAGTGTGTAATTATGAAACTTTCAGAATGAGTTAACTTGTTTTGTAAAGTAAAGATGCATTTGAAAATGTCAAGTTAAATGGATATTCTAAATATATGCTAGATATAATAAAGTATTCAAAGCCAAGATTCGCATGATTGAAAATAGTTTGTAGATTTATTTTTAAAATGATATGTTGTTTAAATATTGAAAAATTATGTGTAAAGTTTTAGTTTCAATAAAGTAACAGGGGCCACCATGTTGAAACTTAAAGGAATATTAAATACAGTAAAACTTGTCAAGCATTTAAAGAAAAGATCTGCTCTATAATCTTAGCCCTATAGGAAGACATCATAGTAACATAGTAACATAGTAACATAGTAGATAAGGTTAAAAAAAGACTGAAGTCCATCGAGTTCAACCTATACAAATCTAAAATACTTACAAAAAGCTCCAGTTAAAGGGCCACTGTAAGTAAATATTTTCTATGCCTGTTACTAACTAACTACCCCAAATACGCTTTTTATCAATAGCATTTCATTAACATATCTCTACCGTATATCAGAAATCTTGTCTGCAAATTTAATTGTTTTCCAAACCCACTCTGTGGGTATCCTTTGCTCTGTACCAATCCGTTTACAATACCTAGGTTCCAAAATGGCGCTTTAAACACAAAGTTATTGGTTTAAGTATTTTGAACATGCAGTGCTGAAAATAGTGGGCAGGATAAAGTGACATCATCGGCGAATAAAAGATATAACTTTTAGAACGTTATGAAACTTCGTTTTGGAGAAAATATAGGTCAGTAGGTTTTAATTAATGTTTATTAACTTTAATATGTTAGTTGTTTAGCTTAAAAATGATAACAGAAAGTAATCCTTTAAGCTTAAATAACCCCATTAAAATGTGACCCATTTAATACTAGCAATCATATCCATGAATTTTGTTTATATACAGAAATGTATCCAGACTATTTTTAAATGTATCTATGGTATTGGCATTCACTACCTCCTTTGGTAATGAGTTCCACAATATTATTGCTCTTACAGTGAAAAAACGTTTCCATTGCAGGAGATTAAATCTCCTTTCCTCCAACCTTAAACTATGACCTCTTGTCAGAAACAATTTTCTTGGAATAAACAGAGCTTCTGCCATCTCTGTATATGGGCCTTGAATATATTTATATAAAGTAATCATGTCACCTCTCAAGCGCCTTTTTTCTAAAGAAAACAGACCCAGTTTGGCTAGCCTCTCCTCATAGGTTAATTTCTCCAATCCCCTTATTAGCTTTGTGGCCCTTCTCTGAACTTTTTCTAGTTCTGCAATATCTTTTTTAGCAATCGGTCCCCAGAACTGCACTCCAAACTCACGGTGAGGTCTTACCAGGGCTTTATATAATGACAGAATTATGCTTTCCTCCCTTGAATAAATGCCTCTTTTAATACATGCTAGTATCTTATTAGCCTTTGAAGCCGCTGCCCTGCATTGTGCACCCATCTTTAGCTTGTTATCTATTACTACTCCCAAATCCCTTTCCTCCTGTGTTTGGCTAAGTCTTGTCCCATTTAAAAAATACGTAGCCTGCTTATTTTCACTTCCAAAATGTAGAACCTTGCATTTTTCCGTATTAAATCTCATTTTCCATTCACTTGCCCATAGTTCTAATTTTAGCAAATCCCTTTGTAATGAGAGTTTGTCCTGCTCTGACCTAATGACCTTACTTAACTTAGTATCATCTGCAAAAATAGAGATGTCGCTATTTAATCCTTGCTCCAAGTCATTTATAAAAAATATTAAAAAGAACAGGGCCCAGTACTGATCCCTGGGGGACGCCACTGATTACCTTTGTCCAATCTGAGTATGATCCATTTACTACTACTCGTTGCTCCCTATCTTTTATCCAGTTATTTATCCATGAGCTAACATTTTCAGCTATTCCCAGTCCCTTAATTTTGTGCATTAATCTCTCATGTGGCACTGTATCAAATGCCTTTGCAAAATCTAAGTATATCACATCAACTGATTCCCCTTTATCTATATTTTTACTTACTTCCTCGTAGAATCTAATTAGATTAGTTTGACATGATCTATTTCTCCTAAAGCCATGCTGATTAGAACTCATAATCTTGTTTACATTAATATGCTCATCAATATAATCCCTTATAATCCCTTCAAATATCTTCCCCACTATTGATGTCAGACTAACTGGTCTATAGCTTCCTGGATCATCCCTGCTTCCCTTTTTGAAGAGTGGCACCACATCAGCTTTACGCCAATCCTGGGGTACCATGCCTGAGGATAATGAGTCTTGAAAAATTAAGAGTAAAGGTTTGTCTATAACAGTGCTAAATTCCCTTAACACCCTTGGGTGTATTCCATCTGGGCCTGGAGTTTTATTTACCTTAATATTTTCCATTTTTTTCCTGATATCCTCTAAACAAAACCCAGTTAGTGGTATGGACTGGCATGTTCTATTCTGTTCCAAAGTATCATTCAATTGTTCTTCTCTTGTGTATACTGAAGAAAAAAAACTGGTTTAGTACCTCAGCCTTCTCCCTGTCATTATTTATCATGCTACCCTCCACGCATTTTAATGTACCTATATTATCCTTCTTAGATTTTTTGCTATTTATGTACTTAAAGAACCTTTTAGGGTTAGACTTAGAATCCTTGGAAATTAATTTTTCATTTTCAATTTTGGCTAATTTGATTGCTTTTTTGCATGCTTTGTTACATTCCTTATAAATATTGTATGCTGAGTCTGTACTATTTTCTTTTAATAATTTAAATGCCCTACGTTTTTTCCTAATTTCTCTTAACACATTTTTATTTAGCCATAACGGCTTTGTTTTTTTATTTTTATAACCATATGGTATGTGTTGATATGTATATTTATTTAACAATTTTTTAAATATTATCCATTTATCCTCTGTATTTTTATTAGAATATACATTGTCCCAATTTATATTATTTAATGATTTCCTTAAATCTTTGAATTTTGCTTTCTTGAAATTAAAAGTCTTAGGCCTAGATTTGGAGTTCGGCGGTAGCCGTCAAAACCAGCGTTAGAGGCTCCTAACGCTGGTTTTGGCCGCCCGCTGGTATTTGGAGTCAGTGATTAAAGGGTCTAACGCTCACTTTTCAGCCGCGACTTTTCCATACCGCAGATCCCCCTACGCCATTTGCGTAGCCTATCTTTTCAATGGGATCTTTCTAACGCTGGTATTTAGAGTCGTTTCTGAAGTGAGCGTTAGAGCTCTAACGACAAGATTCCAGCCGCCTGAAAATAGCAGGAGTTAAGAGCTTTCTGGCTAACGCCGGTTCATAAAGCTCTTAACTACTGTACCCTAAAATACACTAACACCCATAAACTACCTATGTACCCCTAAACCGAGGTCCCCCCACATCGCCGCCACTCGATTTAAATTTTTAACCCCTAATCTGCCGACCGCCACCTACGTTATACTTATGTACCCCTAATCTGCTGCCCCTAACCCCGCCGACCCCTATATTATATTTCTTAACCCCTAACTTGCCCCCCACAACGTCGCCGCCAGCTACTTAAAATAATTAACCCCTAATCTTCCGACCGCAAATCGCCGCCACCTACGTTATCCCTATGTACCCCTAATCTGCTGCCCCTAACATCGCCGACCCCTATATTATATTTATTAACCCCTAATCTCCCCCCCTCAACGTCGCCGACACCTGCCTACACTTATTAACCCCTAATCTGCCGAGCGGACCTGAGCGCTACTATAATAAAGTTATGAACCCCTAACCCGCCTCACTAACCCTATCATAAATAGTATTAACCCCTAATCTGCCCTCCCTAACATCGCCGACACCTAACTTCAATTATTAACCCCTAATCTGCCGACCGGAGCTCACCGCTATTCTAATAAATGTATTAACCCCTAAAGCTAAGTCTAACCCTAACACTAACACCCCCCTAAGTTAAATATAATTTTTATCTAACGAAATAAATTAACTCTTATTAAATAAATGATTCCTATTTAAAGCTAAATACTTACCTGTAAAATACATCCTAATATAGCTACAATATAAATTATAATTATATTATAGCTATTTTAGGATTAATATTTATTTTACAGGCAACTTTGTAATTATTTTAACCATGTACAATAGCTATTAAATAGTTAAGAACTATTTAATAGTTACCTAGTTAAAATAATAACAAATTTACCTGTAAAATAAATCCTAACCTAAGATATAATTAAACCTAACACTACCCTATCAATAAAATAATTAAATAAACTACCTACAATTACCTACAATTAACCTAACACTACACTATCAATAAATTAATTAAACACAATTCCTACAAATAAATACAATTAAATAAACTAGCTAAAGTACAAAAAATAAAAAAGAACTAAGTTACAGAAAATAAAAAAATATTTACAAACATAATAAAAATATTACAACAATTTTAAACTAATTACACCTACTCTAAGCCCCCTAATAAAATAACAAAGCCCCCCAAAATAAAAAATTCCCTACCCTATTCTAAATTAAAAAAGTTACAAGCTCTTTTACCTTACCAGCCCTGAACAGGGCCCTTTGCGGGGCATGCCCCAAGAATTTCAGCTCTTTTGCCTGTAAAAGAATAAATACAATACCCCCCCCCCAACATTACAACCCACCACCCACATACCCCTAATCTAACCCAAACCCCCCTTAAATAAACCTAACACTAAGCCCCTGAAGATCTTCCTACCTTGTCTTCACCATACCAGGTTCACCGATCCGTCCTGAAGAGCTCCTCCGATGTCCTGATCCAAGCCCAAGCGGGGGCTGAAGAGGTCCATGATCCGGTCAAAGTCTTCATGCAAGCGGGGCAGAAGAGGATCTTCCATCCGATTGAAGTCATCATCCAGGCGGCATCTTCTATGGTCTTCCATCCGGAGCGAAGCGGCAGGATCCTGAAGACCTCCAGCGCGGAACATCCATCCGGACCGACGACTGAACGACGAATGACTGTTCCTTTAAGGGACGTCATCCAAGATGGCGTCCCTCGAATTCCAATTGGCTGATAGGATTCTATCAGCCAATCGGAATTAAGGTAGGAATTTTCTGATTGGCTGATGGAATCAGCCAATCAGAATCAAGTTCAATCCGATTGGCTGATCCAATCAGCCAATCAGATTGAGCTCGCATTCTATTGGCTGTTCCGATCTGATTCCGATTCCATCAGCCAATCAGAAAATTCCTACCTTAATTCCGATTGGCTGATAGAATCCTATCAGCCAATCGGAATTCGAGGGACGCCATCTTGGATGACGTCCCTTAAAGGAACAGTCATTCGTCGTTCAGTCGTCGGTCCGGATGGATGTTCCGCGCTGGAGGTCTTCAGGATCCTGCCGCTTCGCTCCGGATGGAAGACCATAGAAGATGCCGCCTGGATGATGACTTCAATCGGATGGAAGATCCTCTTCTGCCCCGCTTGGATGAAGACTTTGACCGGATCATGGACCTCTTCAGCCCCCGCTTGGGCTTGGATCAGGACATCGGAGGAGCTCTTCAGGACGGATCGGTGAACCTGGTATGGTGAAGACAAGGTAGGAAGATCTTCAGGGGCTTAGTGTTAGGTTTATTTAAGGGGGGTTTGGGTTAGATTAGGGGTATGTGGGTGGTGGGTTGTAATGTTGGGGGGGGGGTATTGTATTTATTCTTTTACAGGCAAAAGAGCTGAAATTCTTGGGGCATGCCCCGCAAAGGGCCCTGTTCAGGGCTGGTAAGGTAAAAGAGCTTGTAACTTTTTTAATTTAGAATAGGGTAGGGAATTTTTTATTTTGGGGGGCTTTGTTATTTTATTAGGGGGCTTAGAGTAGGTGTAATTAGTTTAAAATTGTTGTAATATTTTTATTATGTTTGTAAATATTTTTTTATTTTCTGTAACTTAGTTCTTTTTTATTTTTTGTACTTTAGCTAGTTTATTTAATTGTATTTATTTGTAGGAATTGTGTTTAATTAATTTATTGATAGTGTAGTGTTAGGTTAATTGTAGGTAATTGTAGGTAGTTTATTTAATTATTTTATTGATAGTCTAGTGTTAGGTTTAATTATATCTTAGGTTAGGATTTATTTTACAGGTAAATTTGTTATTATTTTAACTAGGTAACTATTAAATAGTTCTTAACTATTTAATAGCTATTGTACCTGGTTAAAATAATTACAAAGTTGCCTGTAAAATAAATATTAATCCTAAAATAGCTATAATATAATTATAATTTATATTGTAGCTATATTAGGATTTATTTTACAGGTAAGTATTTAGCTTTAAATAGGAATCATTTATTTAATAAGAGTTAATTTATTTCGTTAGATAAAAATTATATTTAACTTAGGGGGGTGTTAGTGTTAGGGTTAGACTTAGCTTTAGGGGTTAATACATTTATTAGAATAGCGGTGAGCTCCGGTCGGCAGATTAGGGGTTAATAATTGAAGTTAGGTGTCGGCGATGTTAGGGAGGGCAGATTAGGGGTTAATACTATTTATGATAGGGTTAGTGAGGCGGGTTAGGGGTTCATAACTTTATTATAGTAGCGCTCAGGTCCGCTCGGCAGATTAGGGGTTAATAAGTGTAGGCAGGTGTCGGCGACGTTGAGGGGGGCAGATTAGGGGTTAATAAATATAATATAGGGGTCGGTGATGTTAGGGCAGCAGATTAGGGGTACATAGGGATAACGTAGGTGGCGGCGGTTTACGGAGCGGCAGATTAGGGTTTAAAAAAAATATGCAGGGGTCAGCGATAGCGGGGGCGGCAGATTAGGGGTTAATAAGTGTAAGGTTAGGGGTGTTTAGACTCGGGGTACATGTTAGAGTGTTAGGTGCAGACGTAGGAAGTGTTTCCCCATAGGAAACAATGGGGCTGCGTTAGGAGCTGAACGCTGCTTTTTTGCAGGTGTTAGGTTTTTTTCCAGCTCAAACAGCCCCATTGTTTCCTATGGGAGAATCGTGCACGAGCACGTTTTTGAGGCCGGCCGCGTCCGTAAGCAACTCTGGTATCGAGAGTTGCATTTGCGGAAAAAATGCTCTACGCTCCTTTTCTCCAACATAGGTGTGTCCGGTCCACGGCGTCATCCTTACTTGTGGGATATTCTCTTCCCCAACAGGAAATGGCAAAGAGCCCAGCAAAGCTGGTCACATGATCCCTCCTAGGCTCCGCCTACCCCAGTCATTCTCTTTGCCGTTGTACAGGCAACATCTCCACGGAGATGGCTTAGAGTTTTTTAGTGTTTAACTGTAGTTTTTATTATTCAATCAAGAGTTTGTTATTTTAAAATAGTGCTGGTATGTACTATTTACTCAGAAACAGAAAAGAGATGAAGATTTCTGTTTGTATGAGGAAAATGATTTTAGCACCGTAACTAAAATCCATGGCTGTTCCACACAGGACTGTTGAGAGCAATTAACTTCAGTTGGGGGAACAGTGTGCAGTCTCTTACTGCTTGAGGTATGACACATTCTAACAAGACGATGTAATGCTGGAAGCTGTCATTTTCCCTATGGGATCCGGTAAGCCATGTTTATTAAGATAGTAAATAAGGGCTTCACAAGGGCTTATTAAGACTGTAGACTTTTTCTGGGCTAAATCGATTCATTATTAACACATATTTAGCCTTGAGGAATCATTTATTCTGGGTATTTTGATATGATTATATCGGCAGGCACTGTTTTAGACACCTTATTCTTTAGGGGCTTTCCCTAATCATAGTCAGAGCCTCATTTTCGCGCCGGTATGGCGCACTTGTTTTTGAGGACAGCATGGCATGCAGCTGCATGTGTGTGGAGCTCTGATACATAGAAAAGTCTTTCTGAAGGCATCATTTGGTATCGTATTCCCCTTTGGGCTTGGTTGGGTCTCAGCAAAGCAGATTCCAGGGACTGTAAAGGGGTTAAATATAAAAACGGCTCCGGTTCCGTTATTTTAAGGGTTAAAGCTTCCAAATTTGGTGTGCAATACTTTTAAGGCTTTAAGACACTGTGGTGAAATTTTGGTGAATTTTGAACAATTCCTTCATACTTTTTCGCAATTGCAGTAATAAAGTGTGTTTAGTTTAAAATTTAAAGTGACAGTAACGGTTTTATTTTAAAACGTTTTTTGTGCTTTGTTATCAAGTTTATGCCTGTTTAACATGTCTGAACTACCAGATAGATTGTGTTCTGACTGTGGGGAAACCAAGGTTCCTTCTCATTTAACTATATGTATTTTATGTCATAAAAAAATTTAGTAAAAATGATGCCCAAGATGATTCCTCAAGTGAGGGGAGTAAGCATGGTACTGCATCACCCCCTCCTTCGTCTACACCAGTCTTGCCCATACAGGAGGCCCCTAGTACATCTAGTGCGCCAATACTCCTTACTATGCAACATTTAACGGCTGTAATGGATAATTCTATCAAAAACATTTTAGCCAATATGCCCACTTATCAGCGAAAGCGCGACTGCTCTGTTTTAGTAAATTCTGTAGAGCATGAGAACGCTGATGATATGGTTTCTGAAGGGCCCCTACACCAGTCTGAGGGGGCCAGGGAGGTTTTGTCTGAGGGAGAAATTTCAGATTCAGGAAACATTTCTCAACAAGCTGAACCTGATGTGATTACTTTTAAATTTAAGTTGGAACATCTCCGCGCTCTGCTTAAGGAGGTGTTATCCAATTTGGATGATTGTGATTATCTGGTCATTCCAGAACCACTATGTAAAATGGAAAAGTTCTTAGAGGCCCCGGGGCCCCCCGAAGCTTTTCCTATATCCAAGCGGGTGGCGTACATTGTTAGTAAAGAATGGGACAGGCCCGGTATACCTTTAGTACCTCCCCCCATATTTAAAAAATTGTTTTCCTATAGTCGACCCCAGAAAGGACTGATGGCAGACAGTCCCCAAGGTCGAGGGGGCGGTTTCTACTCTACACAAGCGCGCCACTATACCCATAGAAGATAGTTGTGCTTTCCAAGATCCTATGGATAAAAAATGAGAAGGTCTGCTAAAAAAAGATGTTTGTTCAGCAAGGTTCCCTTCTACAACCAATTGCATGCATTGTCCCTGTCACTGCAGCCGCGTGTTTCTAGTTTGATGAGCTAGGAAAGGCGATTATTAGTAATTCTTCTTCTTATGAGGAGATTATGGACAGAATTCGTGCTCTTAAATTGGCTAATTCTTTCACCCTAGACGCCACCTTGCAATTGGCTAGGTTAGCGGCGAAAAAATTCTGGGTTTGCTATTGTGGCGCAGAGCGCTTTGGTTAAAATCTTGGGCAGCGGATGCGTCTTCCAAGAACAAATTGCTTGACATTCCTTTCAAGGGGAAAACACTCTTTGGCCCTGACTTGAAAGAGATTATCTCTGATATCACTGGGGGCAAGGGCCACGCCCTTCCTCAGGATAGGTCTTTTCAAGACCAAAAATAAACCTAAGTTTCGTCCCTTTCGCAGAAACGGATCAGCCCCAAGGGCTACGTCCTCTAAGCAGGAAGGTAATACTTCTCAAGCCAATCCAGCCTGGAGACCTATGCAAGGCTGGAACAAAGGAAAGCAGGCCAGGAAACCTGCCACTGCTACCAAGACAGCATGAAATGCGGGCCCCCGATCCGGGACCGGATCTGGTGGGGGGCAGACTCTCTCTCTTCGCTCAGGCTTGGGCAAGAGATGTTCTGGATCCTTGGGCGCTAGAAATAATCTCCCAAGGTTATTCTCTGGAGTTCAAGGGGCTTCCTCCAAGGGGGAGGTTCCACAGGTCTCAGTTGTCTTCAGACCACATAAGAAGACAGGCATTCTTACATTGGGTAGAAGACCTGCTAAAAATGGGAGTGATTCATCCTGTTCCATTAGGAGAACAAGGGATGGGGTTCTACTCCAATCTGTTCATAGTTCCCAAAAAAGAGGGAACGTTCAGACCAATCTTAGATCTCAAGATCTTGAACAAGTTTCTCAAGGTTCCATCGTTCAAGATGGAAACCATTCGAACACTTCTTCCTTCCATCCAGGAAGGTCAATTCATGACCAAGGTGGATTTCAAGGATGCGTATCTACATATTCCTATCCACAAGGAACATCATCGGTTCCTAAGGTTTGCATTCCTGGACAAGCATTTCCAGTTCGTGGCGTTTTCTTTCGGATTAGCCACTGCTCCTAGGATTTTCTCATAGGTACTAGGGTCCCTTCTGGCGGTGCTAAGACCAAGGGGCATTGCTGTAGTACCTTACTTGGACGACATTCTGATTCGAGCGTCGTCCCTTCCTCAAGTAAAGGCTCACACGGACATTGTCCTGGCCTTTCTCCGATCTCACGGATGGAAAGTGAACGTGGAAAAGAGTTCTCTATCTCCGTCAACGAGGGTTCCCTTCTTGGGAACTATAATAGACTCCTTAGAAATGAGGATTTTTCTGACAGAAGCCAGAAAAACAAAACTTCTAGACTCTTGTCGGATACTTCATTCCGTTCCTCTTCCTTCCATAGCGCAGTGCATGGAAGTGATAGGTTTGATGGTAGCGGCAATGGACATAGTTCCTTTTGTGCGCATTCATCTAAGACCATTACAACTGTTCATGCTCAGTCAGTGGAATGGGGACTATTCAGACTTGTCTCCGAAGATACAAGTAAATCAGAGGACCAGAGACTCATTCCGTTGGTGGCTGTCCCTGGACAACCTGTCACAAGGGATGACCTTCCGCAGACCAGAGTGGGTCATTGTCACGACCGACGCCAGTCTGATGGGCTGGGGCGCGGTCTGGGGATCCCTGAAAGCTCAGGGTCTTTGGTCTCGGGTAGAATCTCTTCTACCGATAAATATTCTGGAACTGAGAGCGATATTCAATGCTCTCAAAGCTTGGCCTCAGCTAGCGAGGGCCAAGTTCATACATCAACCATCAGGGGGGAACAAGGAGTTCCCTAGCGATGGAAGAAGTGACCAAAATCATTCTATGGGCGGAGTCTCACTCCTGCCACCTGTCTGCTATCCACATCCCAGGAGTGGAAAATTGGGAAGCGGATTTTCTGAGTCGTCAGACATTGCATCCGGGGGAGTGGGAACTCCATCCGGAAATCTTTGCCCAAGTCACTCAACCGTGGGGCATTCCAGACATGGATCTGATGGCCTCTCGTCAGAACTTCAGAGTTCCTTACTACGGGTACAGATCCAGGGATTCCAAGGCGGCTCTAGTGGATGCACTAGCAGCACCTTGGACCTTCAAACTAGCTTATGTGTTCCCGCCGTTTCCTCTCATCCCCAGGCTGGTAGCCAGGATCAATCAGGAGAGGGCGTCGGTGATTTTGATAGCTCCTGCGTGGCCACGCAGGACTTGGTATGCAGATCTGGTGAATATGTCATCGGCTCCACCATGGAAGCTACCTTTGAGACGAGACCTTCTTGTTCTAGGTCCGTTCGACCCACTCCAGCTGACTGCTTGGAGATTGAACGCTTGATCTTATCAAAGAGAGGGTTCTCAGATTCTGTTATTAATACTCTTGTTCAGGCCTGAAAGCCTGTAACCAGAAAAATTACCACATAATTTGGTATATCTGTTGGTGTGAATCTGCAGGATTCCCTTGGGACAAGGTTAAGATTCCTAAGAGTCTATCCTTCCTTCGAGAAGGATTGGAAAAAGGATTATCTGCAAGTTCCTTGATGGGACAGATTTCTGCCTTGTCTGTGTTACTTCACAAAAAGCTGGCAGCTGTGCCAGATGTTCTAGCCTTTGTTCAGGCTCTGGTTAGAATCAAGCCTGTTTACAAAATTTTGACTCCTCCTTGGAGTCTCAACCTAGTTCTTTCAGTTCTTCAGGGGGTTCCGTTTGAACCCTTACATTCCGTTGATATTAAGTTATTATCTTGGAAAGTTTTGTTTTTGGTTGCAATTTCTTCTGCTAGAAGAGTTTCAGAATTATCTGCTCTGCAGTGTTCTTCTCCTTATCTGGTGTTCCATGCAGATAAGGTGGTTTTGCGTACTAAACCTGGTTTTCTTCCAAAAGTTGTTTCTAACAAAAACATTAACCAGGAGATAGTTGTGCCTTCTTTGTGTCCTAATCCAGTTTCAAAGAAGGAACGTTTGTTGCACAACTTGGATGTAGTTCGTGCTCTCAAATTTTACTTAGCAGCTACTAAGGATTTCAGACAAACTTCGTCTTTGTTTGTTGTTTATTCTGGTAAACGGAGAGGTCAAAAAAGCAACTTCTACCTCTCTCTCCTTCTGGATTAAAAGCATTATCCGATTGGCTTATGAGACTGCCGGACGGCAGCCTCCTGAAAGAATCACAGCTCACTCCACTAGGGCTGTGGCTTCCACATGGGCCTTCAAGAACGAGGCTTCTGTTGATCAGATATGTAAGGCAGCGACTTGGTCTTCACTGCACACTTTTTCTAAATTTTACAAATTTGATACTTTTGCTTCTTCTGAGGCTATTTTTTGGGAGAAAGGTTTTGCAAGCCGTGGTGCCTTCCATTTAGGTGACCTGATTTGCTCCCTCCCTTCATCCGTGTCCTAAAGCTTTGGTATTGGTTCCCACAAGTAAGGATGACGCCGTGGACCGGACACACCTATGTTGGAGAAAACAGAATTTATGTTTACCTGATAAATTACTTTCTCCAACGGTGTGTCCGGTCCACGGCCCGCCCTGGTTTTTTTAATCAGGTCTGATAATTTATTTTCTTTAACTACAGTCACCACGGTAACATATGGTTTCTCCTATGCAAATATTCCTCCTTAACGTCGGTCGAATGACTGGGGTAGGCGGAGCCTAGGAGGGATCATGTGACCAGCTTTGCTGGGCTCTTTGCCATTTCCTGTTGGGGAAGAGAATATCCCACAAGTAAGGATGACGCCGTGGACCGGACACACCGTTGGAGAAAGTAATTTATCAGGTAAACATAAATTCTGTTTTTTGGAGCCTAACGCAGCATTTGATTAAACTCTCGATACCAGAGTTAAATTTATGGTGCGGCCAGAAAAAAGCCTGCGGAGCGTTAACAGCCCTTTTACCGCCGAACTCCAAATCTAGGCCTTAGTTAAGCCTTTAAAACACTGCATATGAAAAGAGATTTCAAATGTGACCATGTTATGATCACTGTTACCCAAATGTTCTTTAACTTCTATGTTTGATATTATATCTGTATTGTTTGATAGCACTAAATCCAATATAGCTTTACTCCTAGTTGGCTCCTCTATTAATTGTGACAAGAAGTTATCCCTGAGAACATTTAAAAATCTATCCCCCTTAGCTGAATTACTAGTTTCATTGGCCCAGTTTATATCAGGGTAGTTAAAATCTCCCATAATTACAGCACTGTTATTAGCAGCCTTACCTATTTGGATAAGTAGTAGTAAGTAGTTGAGTTTCCTCCGGGTCACTAATGTTGGGAGGCTTGTAGCATGTTCCTAGTAATATTTTTTAGGATTTTTCCCCCCACTCTTTATTTCAACCCACAGGGTCTCTACATTGTCACTTGTATCATAAATATCTTCCCTTATTGTAGGTTTAAGGTTAGGTTTAATATACATGCAGATTCCTCCACCCCTTTTATTATTCCTGTTCCTCCTAAATAATGTATACCCCTCTAAGTTAACTGCCCAGTCATGTGAATCATCCCACCAAGTTTCAGTTATACTGATAACATCATAGTCCTCTTCTGCAACTAAGAGCGTCAGCTCCCCCATTTTACCTGTCATGCTTCTTGCATTTGTTGTCATACATTTAATTTTCATGTGCTTTCTGCTGCTACTTGGTGTACTTTCCTCTATACTTTCTAATGTGACATTTCTTAAGTCATTCCTTCCTTGAGATATTAAGGGAGTGACATATTCACAGACTGATCTCTCTGTTCTATTTTTTTCTAACTGACCCTCCCCCCCTATGCCTAGTTTAAAAGGTTCTCTAAACGTGCTACCATTTAGCACTAATGTATGCTGATCCATAAAGACTACAGAACTGTGTCCTAAGTGATAAGATAAACCTAGTGATTAAGTCATATTGATTTCCATAGGAAATCCCTCTATGTATATATGAAGTTGTTCATCCTCAATGTGAATTTACATGTACACTCCTAGTTGAATATTGCCTAAGGGAGTAAGGAGGGTAATATTGTATTGTATATAATATATGTTATTAAGTTGGTTACAGGTAGTTATGTGGGGGAATTGAAAGGTTATTGTGATATTTTTGGTTTCATTATTAAGGAAGAGCTATTAAAACAGTCTAGACATGTACAAAATTAGGGATCAACTACAGAATTTCATCATATCTTACTATTAGAGGAAACCCAGAATTTCCGGAAGGTTATGATTCAGTAAGATTCCAAACCTGGACGCAGGCAGGCATAAGATTTATGGTGCAGCTTATTAATATAGAAAATGTTAAAGTAAAAACCTTTGATGAATGCAAGAGGGAATTTGGTATTTTAAATCAACAATTTTTTCCATATTTACAATTACGACACTACGCAGATCAGTTATTGAAACTTTCAAAAATAGATTGGCAAAATATATTTATCAAACATAGTTTAATGTTATTTGAACAAGGGAATGTATCCATATCAAGTTTATACAAGGGCTTATTAAATTTCCAGAATGTACGTAATGCCACCTATTTTAAAGGGACATTAAACCCCAAAAATTTCTTTCATGGTTCAGACAAAGAATACAATTTTAAACAACATTCTAATTTACTTATATTATCTAATTTGCTTCTTTCTTTATCCTTTTTTTGAAGAAATAACAATGCACATGGGTCAGCCAATCACACAAGGTATCTATGTGCAGCCACCAATCAGCAGCTGCTGAGCATATCTAGATATGCTTTCAGGAAAGAATATCAAGAGACTTAAGCAAATTAGATAATAGAAGTAAATTAGAAAGTTGTTTAAAATTGTATTCTCTATCTGAATCAGGAAAGAACATTTTGGGGTTTAATGTCCCTTTAAGCTTAAATGGAGTAAGTGTATTGGGAGCCAAAATGAGCTTGATTTGATGATGAGTTGTCTAAATAGGACAATTAAAGCTATGAAAGCAGAGTACTTTAGAGAACAGCAAATCAATGTACTGTATCAAATTTTTATAACTCCCAAGTATTTTTTATACTGGATAAAAGAGAAGGATAAGTTATGATGTGTAAAATGTTGATTTAAATTAGCGGACATGGTCCATTGTTTTTGGTCCTGCCCAATAATTCAAAGGTTCTGGGGGAAAATTTCCTTTTGGGTAGCAAGGATGCTGAATCAACATATTCATCTCTCTAAACATAATATCCTCTTTTTAACAATTTATGAGGAAATGGGCAGTAATACCTTACTATTGAATACAAGGATCCTTTTGGGTAGGAAAATAATCTTAAAATACTGGCAAAATTGTAAGGAGACTAAGTTTATAGAATTTAGGAACGCAGTCTTAAATCAGCTTTATTTAGAGCAAGCTAATGTACAGATGGAGATGGATTGTAATGTTAAATCTTTTTTGGGAAATGGAAAAGTTATATAAGGTCCTTAGATATCACCACTCAAAAATTATTTATTTCTCCTTTTAAAAATTCCATCTTTATATTGGAATAAAATTTGAGGAGGGAGTGGATCCCTCCAGGGGACTGGCCAGCGAGGGGGACTAAATAAATAAATATATATATATTTTTTTTTCTCTTTTTTTTTTTTCTGAAATATGTTTTTGTATAAATAGGTAATTCTATATCTATTTAGTTAAAATCTGTTAATTAAGGAGAGATGGAGGTGGGAAGGGGGAATAATAAGGGGGAAAACTGGCTGATGTTTAAAAAAAAAAAAAAAAGGATGCTGCGACTCCCAAGTATGTATATTCTGATTATCCATATTTAATAAAGCTGGTTTAAAAAAAAAAAAAAAACAGTCTAGACATAGTATTTTAAGAAAGAAGTACCAGTTCCCTATTAGCAGAGCTAGTATTAGGAATATTCTTGTAAGATTTGATAACCACTTAATTTGCATAGTCTAAATAACAGACTGAACAAATGTGGCTGAATTATTGCCTTCTCTGAACATTAAGATACTAATAAATGTACACAACATTGGACATGTAAGAAGGGTACATAGTAGATTCATCCTTTAATATATAAATACTTTTTCTGATGGGGTATTTCAAGTAACAATGGAATTAAGTTAAAAAAGATAGGAAAAATATACACACTGAAAGTAATAATATGTCTGATATAGTTACCATAAATCTATATCCTCTGAAGCCTTTGATAGGCAGGCCTTACACACGTGTGTTTGATAAGAATAGGCCTGAGAGACCAGACTTCTTTCACTCACTCACTTTAGATTGGAGTTATTTCCTTTCAATATAGATATAAGACCATTAGGATAGGTCTGAATTAGATTATTTGATTTTTCTGTATTTTACACTACACGTAGACACAGTTTTTAAGAGCTGTAACTAAATCACAGTTTTCACTTTATCTGTATATACACATATATATATATATATATACTGTATATATGTACATCCACGACATGCAAACACTCCTACACATCAATGACGTTGCCCAGGTGACTCCTCAATTTTCAAACATAGAATAAGGTACACAAGAGGGCACTCACGGGTCTTTCCATCAAAACATTTTTTTTCTTTTATTCACATGATACAATTAATAAAGAAGTCGATGTTTCGGCTGGTACAGTCAGCCTTTTTCAAGACAATCTACAATTGAATGTGACATTCATTAGTCTAAAGTGCTAAAAACAATATGCACAGTAGTTTTTATTACAAATTTTATTACAAGGACAGAGACTCCTATTTTGCTATATATCTTTTCACTTTACTGCAGACAGCATTTTAACGGACAGTAAATTTAAATAAACAATAAGGACAACAATGAATATAACATAGAAACCAATGAAAACAAGGCTTGAGATGTTATGGATAAAAGTGACCAATGAGTCCAAGCATCCAAAAAGTGACCAGTAACTGTAAACTCCTCCTCTTTTCTCTTTGCTGCTCAGAGATAAGTATATTGTGTTTTATTGTGTAATAAAAATTTACATTTATTAGTGGTGCTTTTTATTCCTTTTTTATTCCTTCTTTCTTTGTTTTTTGAGTCTTATATAATTGTATAGTTTTATTTTTGATTATTTAATTGTATTATTATTTATCTATTTATTCTAGTTTTTGGTTTATTTTCTGTTGTTTTTATTTCTTTTATTTCCTTTTAGTTTTTGTTTTCTTGGTTTTGCATAATTCGTTATTTATAAATTGTTTTTCTTTTATGCTATTATCTTATATCTCCGTTATATAACTTTACATTTTACATCTCATTGGTTATTTTACCTCCGTTTTTTCTATTATTATAATTGTTTACCTTTCCGGTTTCTTTATTCATCTATTCCCCACTCTCTACTGTGTATCTTTGTGACCCGTTTTTTGTTTTCTTTTTTCCTGTGTGCAACGATCTCCGGTTGCGGCCGCCATTTTGTTTTCTCCTTTCTTCTTCTGTCACGCCTCCATTTTGCGTGACGTATTCTCCCCAGCGCAAATATGTGTCATCAGACTCTGGAAGTGATTCTAATATTAAAGTAAAAAAGAGATTAAATAGAAAAAGAAAAATTTTTATTTCTTCTGATTCATCTGATAATTTTGATGTTTCAGATATACAAATTGAAAATATTATCCTGATTTTGAGGATCTTTCTAAGGATTCTTTTTCTTATGATTCAATGGATAATTTTAATGATATTTCTTCTTTTGAAGAACAGTCCCCTAAAACAAAAAAAATCTAAACTCATGCCAAAGTCTAAGAAAATAAAGCTCATTGATAATTTTGGGGATCCTTACACGGACCCTAATGAACTGGAACACCCTAGATCCTCTCAATGGAGGCCTTCTAAAAGGGTTTCAAATTTTTTAGATTTCTATATTCATAGACCTCTTTCCTCAAAAGCAAAAAATACATTAAAAGCTGAATGCCCTCGTCCAGAGCTCCCTCACAACACCCATGTGACCCCTAATATTGATGCAAATTTACTCAAATTCTTGGGTAATAAAAATACAAAGTTGAGGAGAGGTCCTGACAGATTCTTAAAATCATGTCAGGATAAAATTTTAGGTCCTGTCACAAAACTTTTCGAATTGTCTGAAGAGACAATTGCGAATGACTCCATGTTGGATCCATACGTCTCTAGAGAATGGATTCAAAGATTGGTTTACCTACTTGGGGATGCCAATACGTATCTATCTACTCAAAGAAAGAGATTACTTTTAAGATGTCTTGACCCAAAAATATCGGACCCCACTGAAATGGGTCCTAAGGCTGATGGCCTTTTATTTGGAGATGCTGGTTTACAACAGCTTAGTTCTTATGTGAATACTTTTAATAGTCTCAATAAAATCAAGACTAATACTAGAAAAATATTTTATCATTCTCAACCTTCTAAGGTTTTCCCCAGGGCTGGAAAAGACTGCTTCTCCAGCCGTTATTCAAATGTATCCAGGTCTCACTTCCAAAATTCTGTCCCCTCCACTTCCTCCTATGCAAGTTTCTACCCATCAAGAAAAAGAATGTCCTTCAACAGAGGTTTCAGGAACTTCAGGAATCCTAGAAGATCATTTCAAGGTAAGTTCTCCCACCTTTATTTCCACAATTTTTTCCTATCAAAAAATAGGTGGCAGGCTTATGTATTTTATAACAGAATGGCAAAAAAATACATCAGACCCATGGGTTCTTCAGGCTGTATCCGGCCTTCCATTAGATTTCATTCAAATTCCCTGTCAAATTTCTTGTCCTATCCCTATAAAATTTTCTCTAGAAGATCAATCACTTTTAGATTTAGAAATAGCGGATCTACTGGAGAAGAATGCAATAGAAGTAGCACCTTCTCCAGTAGATTCCTTCATCAGCAACATGTTCTTTGTGAAAAAGAAAGAAGGATCTCTTCACCCTGTCATAATTAAATTAAATCAATTCCTTGTTTTCAATCATTTCAAGATGGAAGGTATTCATCTTTTAAGGGATTGTCTTTACAACAAAGATTGGCTTGTAAGAATAGACATAAAGGATGCATACCTGTCAATCCCAATTCATTTAGATTTCAGAAAATATCTAAGATTCCTTTGGAAAAACAAATTATGGCAGTTTTCTTTTCTGCCTTTTGGCCTTTCTTCTGCACCTTGGGTTTTTACAAAGATTCTAAAACCAGTCACAGCTTGGTTGAGAAAAAGGGGATTTCGTCTTATAATATAATATCCTTCTTATTCATCAATCCCCCCTTGTTTTGAAGGATCAGTTATCTCTTACGATGGATTTCCTTCAAAACTTGGGCTTCATTATCAATTACAAAAAATCAGTTTTGGTTCCTTCCCAGAACTTGATTTTTCTCGGCTTCACTGTGGACACTGTTTCAGCTTCTCTCAGTCTTCCTATGGAAAAGATCAAAAGAATCAAGAAAGAAATTTGTTATCTCCTGAAGAAAGACCTTTTCTCTATTCGTCTACTAGCTAGAATTATAGGACTTCTTTCCTCTTCTATTCAAGCAATTTTTCCGGCTCCCCTTTATTACAGAGCTCTCCAAAGATTAAAAATGTATTACCTTCGACAGGGTTTCTCCTATCAACACAAAATATCCTTAACCAAGGAAGCTTTGGAAGAATTGAATTGGTGGCTCCTAAATATAGAAGCATGGAACAGGAAAGCAATTTATGGAAATTCTCCAGATTTAATAATAGAGTCAGATGCAAGCAAATCAGGTTGGGGTGCAAGATGTGGGCCTCTGATTACAGGAGGAAAATGGTCTCCTTCAGAGAAACATCTTCACATCAATTGTTTGAAACTTCTAGCAGGAGCTTTTGCAGTTCAGAGTTTTGTCAAACACAAACATCCTATAACAATTCTTCTTCGCATGGACAATGTCTCTGCTGTTCGTTATATCAATCGTTTAGGAGGTACTGCTTCAAAAATGTTATCAGATTTAACATTTTTTTTTTATTCACAACTGTTTATCTCAGAATATATCTATTCAAGCAGAATATATTCCGGGTTTAAACAATCGGATGGCAGATTGGGGATCCAGATATCTTACAGACTTCAGCGATTGGAAATTGAATTCTTTAATTTTTCAGAGAATTTAGTCTCTAAGAGGTCCTTTTTCAATAGATCTCTTTGCCTCTTATCTTAATCATTAGATATTTCTTTATTTCAGTTGGAGACTGGATCCTCAGGCTCTAGCAATAGATGCCTTTCTTCAACAATGGCCGATTTCGGAAGCATATGCCTTTCCCCCATTTTCGATGATTCTCCGGACACTGCTCTTTGTCAAACGCCAACAGATTTCTCTTCTAATAATAACACCCTTTTGGCAAACTCAAGTTTGGTATCCTTTTCTTCTGGAATTATCATTTCTTCATCCAATTCTACTACCATCCAAATCAGATCTTCTAACAGACCCTTCAGGCCAATTCCATCCTCTAGTTCTTCAGGACAAACTTCATCTTATCGCCTGGATGATTTCAGGGGATCCTGGTCTGGCGATATATTATCGGAAGAAGCTAGACTCCTCCTTCAAGATTCCTGGGCCCCTGGAACCAAAAAATGTTATTTATCCTCCTGGCTTAAATGGTCTAGCCGGTCCAATTTTAGACACCTGGATCCCATTTCAGCTCCTTTAAATCAAGTTATCAACTTTTTATTTTCGCTTTTTCAGTCAGGTTTAGCTTATAGATCCATTAACGTAGCTAGATCGGCTATTTCTGTTGGACATGAATTGATTAATAATATTCCTATAGGTCAACATCCTATTTTTGTAGACTTTTAAAATCTATTCGTCTTAAACGTCCTCCTTCTTCTAGATATTCTTTCTTTTGGGATGTAGATTTAGTTATCTCTCTTTTTAATTCTTGACCCAATAATGAAAGTGTAACTCTCAAACAGCTTACAGTCAAATTTACTACTCTGCTATGTATTTTATCTTGTAAAAGAGTTTCTGATGTTAAGGCTATTTATTTCAATTTTAAGTCTTTTTCACCTCAGGGTGTAATTTTTTTCTATTTCTCATAGAACTAAAACTTTATCTTCCTCTATTTTTTATCCTTATTTTTCTGAACATCCTAAGCTTTGTGTTGTTCTTTGTCTCAAAGAATACGAACAAATAATCTCTTCTTAGATTGTCTTCCCATAATCAACTTCTTATTTCATATGCTCCTCCACATTTACCTGTTTCTTCTCCTTCCATTAGTAGATGGGTGAAATGGGTTATGACTCAAGCTGGTGTTGATAATAATTTTTCTTCACATTCAATAAGAGGAGCTTCTGCTTCTAAAGCATTTTCCAAATCTGATTCCCTTCAAGACATTCTTAATGCTGCCGATCTTTTTTATAAATACAAAGATCCAAGAATTTCATTTGTTTAAAATCATGTTCCATTTTGAATTGTACATTGGGCAAATTGCTATTGAGCTGTTCATACCACAATAAAATTTCCGATTCACTACGACCCCAGATAATTAGCAAATCATCAATGTAGCGACGATTTAAAAGTATGTTTGGATTATCATCATTGAAAACAAAACAGTCCTCATACCATGAAATGAATAAATTTGCATAGGCCGGGGCCATTGGTGAACCCATGGCCGTGCCCAAAAGTTGTAAATAGTATGTATTCTCAATACGAAAATAGTTATGTGTCAAGCATATATCCAATAAATCAATAATTAACTCAATGGGAGGACCAGTTTAGTCTGGATCAGAAGATAATTTATTTCTTACTGCTTGGAGACCCAAATTATGGGGAATAACAGTATAAAGACTGGCCACATCTAATGTGACCAGTATGACCTTTTTAGAAAACAATTTATCCCTCAATAATTTGATGAGTTCAATGGAGTCCAAGAGAAAAGCTCTTGTTTTCTTGACTGTGTCTTGTAAAAAGTAATCAACATATTGAACCACACTTTGATAGAGTGACCCAATAGCGGATACAATTGGACGACCAGGTGGTCTTTGAGAGTCTTTGTGTATTTTGGGAATACTATAGATGAAAGGATATCTAGGATGGTCAGTGTTCAGAAATTTGTATATGGTATCATCAACGTACCCACATTTTGAAGGGCCATCAATAATATTTTGTCCAATGCTAAAAAATTATTTAGTAGGATTTTTAGATAAAACATGATATGTATGAGAATCTTTTAATTGATTAAGTAGTTCAGTTCTATAATAGGAATGATCAAGTACAACAATAGCGCTGACCCTTGTCTGCAGAGCAAATTACAATAGATTTATCATCCCTCAAACTACAAACAGCTTGCCACTCATGTGCACCCATATTGTCATGTTTTTGTGCAAGAGATTGACAGGTCTTTATGGCAGGATGTGTATTGGATGGTTTAAACCTTGATTTCGGCTTAAATTTAGGAAGACTAGGATTTTTGAAACAGGTCTTTCAATTTTAATTGACGTTGAAATCTGGTCATATGGATTTGATTTTCAAAGTCATTAATCTTAGGAGTGGGCACATAAATCCTTTTATTGAGCAACGTAGCTTCCTGCTCAGTAAGTGCCCGGCTGCTAAGATTTATGACTGCACACTCAGAGATTATGTTTTTAGTTTTGTTTTGGTAGCCCGCCCGTCTGATGTGGTTTCTATATGTTTTCCACCCTCCTTTTTTGAGTGTGATCTGGTCTGTACCCTACGTGACTCTCTAATAGTAGTGGAATTGCTGACACCTTCCTGGCCACTAGAATCTCCACCACTGGTGTCGATAGTCAACATATTTTGCTGGGTACGCCTGTCCCTAAGTTTCCTACACTGGAAGGATGGTTTACCACTTAACCAAGGGTATACTCTTTTTTCTTTATAATCAATCTCCACAGTGTGTAGTTTTACTAATTTATACTAATTTAGTTTATTTATAGTATTGGCCGTAAATTCCTGTGTATATGTCTTATTGGTCAAAATAATGGTTGGCATGGTCTTTTGCAAATATACATTTTAGTTGTATTGTTTCCAAATTATGTATCTTTATCATATGCAGCCCCTCCTTAATTTGTTCAGTTAGGAAATAGATTGAGTTCGCTGTCAAAATGGTAATAATTGCAAAAGCCCATCGCCTTGCTTTGATTGGCTATTGGTGAACACTCCCCTGTGCTTAATCTCCAATTGGAGTGCGAGTTGGTTAATGATGTAAACCCCACAGCGGGTATTTAAAACCACGCTCGTCAGTGCACACATATACTCTGATCCTGAATGGCGGCCTGAGAAGCTGCAAACAAAACATACTAAGGTAGATATTAGTCTTGTTTATGTGCCATGGGTGTTATTAATAACGGAGCCTGTTCATTGTTAAGCTTTGACATTAGGTCTGCACCAAATCTGATTATATATGTGTACAAGCGTAGTTTCGGAGCGGCTTTGTGTTAACTCTGACAGGTCTCGCTGTTAATGCCGCAGCATGAGCTGATTAAAAAGATACATTGTAGCACTTGCGTCACTCGTTTGCAAATAGTTACATGTGTATATTCTTGTCCTGAATTAAAACGCTGTGTTGTAGACTAAGGAAACTGATGTTTGGATATGTTTGTATGATATTGGGTTCAATACATTATCTAGAAACCATTTAAATCATTTGACTCGCACATATATATAGTGCGGTTTGCTGATTAACGCGTCATAGATGGTTCTATACAAGTTTTTTAAACTATTATAATCTTTGTAGTTAAATGTATTGTTTAATTATTTATTCATAATATATATGTAAGTTAATGGGTTCTGGTCGTTGAGCACTTTTATGTGTGGTTAATTTGTAATAAAAACTACTGTGGATATTGTTTTTAGCACTTTAGACTAATGAATGTCACATTCAATTGTAGATTGTCTTGAAAAAGGCTGACTGTACCAGCCGAAACATCGACTTCTTTATTAATTGTATCATGTGAATAAAAGAAAAAATTTTTTTTTGATGGAAAGACCCGTGAGTGCCCTCTTGTGTACCTTATTCTATATATATATATATATATATATATATATATACACACCCTTTTTTTCTTTTTTTTCTTTTTTTCTCCTTTTTCATGTTTTTGCACTTTTTTTTGGCACATGGAAAGATTTATAGCCTCTAGTCGAGGCAATTCACCAGCCATGCCTCCAAAGCACAGGGATAAGAAAAATCTAAAAAGCACAAAAGTCAACACAGAACATACGCAAGAACAAGTTGAGGTCAATATTGCTAGCACAGGAATAAGTGACATAGTCGCTCAGATATCGGGAGTTATATCCCCACAACTTGAATCACTTAGATATGACATTAAACAGGAAATCAATGGTCTGACAAATGAGATAAGACAATTCTCACACAGAATGACTGAAGTAGAAGGTAGGGTTTCAGACCTGGAGGATAGGATTAATTAAATCTGAGCAGAATAGTATATCACAAGGTAATTTACTAGATACACTAAGAGCAAGGTTAGAAGACCTCGAAGATTGCTCTACGCGAAACAACCTTAGAATCATAGGTTTACCTAAAACCCTGGAATATCAAAATCTAATGCACTTTATTATAGAAACAGTCCCAAAAGGATTACAAATGTAAATTTCTCCACATCCCCTCCAAATTAAAAGAATCCATCGAATAGGTCCCCTTTGGAAAAATTCTGATGGCACATTTAGGCCTAGGCCAATTGTTGCAAAGTTTCTGAATTTTCAGGACAAAGTCAACCTCTTAAGATGTTATAAGAAGATTAATCCATTGATTATAAGCCAACACAAAAATTTAATATTTAATATTAGGATTTCTCAGTCAAAACATCGACTAAAAGGAGAGAAATTTCTCCATATTATTCAAAATTAATACAATCTAACGTCAATGTTAGAATGATATACCCTGCTAAACTGGTATTGACATGTAACAGAGACACTAAAACTCTTAATATACAAGAAGTTAAAGACTTCTGTAAAGACAATGGTATAAGATAACTTGATGCATAGAAACATATTATGTAAACTGAAGCAGTGCTGATTTTAGATTGTTGTGTGATGATGCTTGAATGTCACAAAAAGAATAATGTGGAAATAGAAACAGGGTATATGAAGTTTGTAGATTGGTTTCGAAGCAATACTTGTGAATATGATTGTTACAAGAAACGCATCTAAAAGAAGCCGAAACTAGTAAATTAAGGATTAAATGGGTCGGGGAGGTGATCCCTGCGTCAACGGAAGACAGGAAGAAAGGAGTAGCAACCTTTATAAACAAAAATCTATCTTATAACATTTTAAACAAAATCTTAGATCCAGTAGGGCGATTCCAGATTATAAATTTAGAAATAGATAAAATATCTTATATAATGTGTAATGTATATGGTCCTAATGTGGTGGATGCTAGCTTCTGGGATGCTCTCTCATTGAAATTAATGGAATATAGAGGCAAAAATGTAATAATAGGGGGAGATCTAAAGCTAACACCAATGCCCTATATAGACAGAATGAATAACACAAGACAGGAAGACTTGTATCTTTCAGAGATTTTGCAATAAGGCAAGAGTATGCGATATCTTGCGTATTCAGAACCCTGATACAAAGGCGTTTAAGTGTATATCAAAAGGTCATCAATCAATGTCCCGTATAGATATGTTCCTGATCTCTGACTTAATGACAGGACTGGAAATAGTAGCTAGTATCAAAGCTATACTTATATCTGATCATGCAATTATCACTCTAGAACTTAAATGAAATTCTCTACAGCCGACTCATTTAAATAATTTCTATTTCCCAAAATACTCAACAAGCAACGCTAAATTTCAAAATTGGCTAAAACATAGATGGCGTGAGTTTGCGGATCTTAATGCTGCATATAGAGATACAGTTGAAATATTCAGGGAAATGGGGAACGCGGTTTTACGAGGCGAAAAAAGCATATGCGAAAAGCATACTTACATAGGATTAAAAAAAAAAGCATAAACAGAGTGACTTACAGCTATCTAACAGTATTAAGAATAGTTATAACGCATACTTGGCCCACCAATCTAAAAGTACTTGGGACAGATATATAAATAGTAAATCCTAACGAGATCTCTTTCTTAAACAAAACACGACACAAGAAGAATTGCACTTGAATGCCCTATATGGGGGCTTTATCGGGAGATTGGCTAAATATTTAGCCAGTATTACAAAGAAAAAGTCTAATAATTATATTTTGGGAATTAAGTCAGGCTCCAATAGATATACATCTAATGTAGATTTAAAAAAAATATTCATGGAATTTTTACACAATATATATAAAGAAGAGACTCCTGATCTAGAATCCAAAAATAACTTTTGGGACAAGGTAAAATTACCGAGATTATCACAGGAAGTAATAGATCAACTAAATAGCCCAATAGCGATCAAATAAATTATAGATTCGATTAAAGCTGCTAAAACAAATAAAGCCCCGGGACCAGATACGCTACCAATCAAATTTTACAGAATTCTTATAGAACAAATAACTCCTATTCTTCTTAGTTTATTTAATACTTATTATAATAAAGATGACCTATGTTCAGCGAATTTCGCTGCATCCAACATCACTCTAATTCTTAAAAAAGATAAGGACCCAGAAAATCTTTCCTCATACAGGCCAATATCTTTACTCAATGGTGACTACAAATTATAATTTATTAGCTTCAATTATTTCTAGAAGGTTGAAACCTTATCTTAAGCAATTAATCCATAAAAATCAAACCGGTTTCATGCCTGGCAGGAATCCAGTTAAAAATATTTGTAAAACTATGCTAGTCCTGGAATCTTTATGGAATAAGAGGAGATATAAACAATCGCAGAAGACGTTGGATGCAGCGATTTTGACAGTAGATGCAGAAAAAGCATTTGACTTCATTAATTGGGACCATTTACTTTGCACGCTAGGGAAATTTGGCTTCTATGGTAATTTTACTAAATATATTTCCTTAATCTATAATAATCCGATGTCAGCAATTATAATTAATGGCTCTACCACTGAAAGATTAAGATATACTGTATAAAGGGGTGAGGCAGGGCTGTCCCCTATCCCACTTGCTTTTTAATTTGTCAGTAGAACCATTGACAATATTATTAAGACAAAATTTAACGGGCATTCAAGTAGGTGGTCAGAAGTTCATACTATCTCATCTACGTAGATGACCTTTTAATTTACTTAAGTAATATGGGCAACTCATTACCCAAGCTGCTAACAGATATACAATTATTTGGCTTTATTTCAGGATACAGAATTAATTTGGCAAAGTCTGAATTATTGTGGCTAAATAAACCGTTTAAATTTATGATAAATCATCCATTTAAAGAGGTCAGTCAAATAAAATATTTAGGAATTATATTAACCAGTAATCCACATGAATGGTACACATTAAATTTTGTTAAATTTTTTAAAGAATGTTAAAGGAAAACGGAGGATTGAAAAAATTTGCCAATTTCACTGACTGCACGTATTACGTTAATTAAAATGATCCTATTCCCCAAATTATTATACTTATTGCAAAATATTCCGATCTTCTTAAGGAGGACAGATGAAATTAGGTTCAATCAATTATGCTCAAAATTAATTTGGAATGGCAAGAAAGCACGGATTGCACTAAGTAAACTGATGCGATCTAATGAAGCCGGAGGTTTAGCCGTCCCCAATATTCAATATTACAATCTAACAGCACTATTAAAAGTTGCAATAGATTGGATAACAGAACAGCAATATGTTACATGTTTACAATGTGAGACCAAATTGATAGCCCCTTTTGACTTAAAAGCTATTTTACATTGTCCAAAGACCAAGCTCACAAATATCGTTAGCAACTTTCTAACTTTTAAAAATATAGTCCTAGCTTGGCAAAAATATTGTACGGTAATAAATAATAATCCATTCTGTACTGAATTTCTAACGATCTTAGGAAATCCTGAGTTTATACCAGAAACTTCATATGTGATCTTTAGAAATTGGAAGAGTAAGGGACTAATATATATCAAACAACTAATAACAGCCGATCTGAAGGTTAACTCTTTCCAACATATTTCAATTCAATTTCAATTACATAAAAATGACTTTTTTGACTTCTTACAAATACGACATTTAATTAATTAACTTATAAGACAGTATAATCCAGATTGGTCAACATGAACATAAGTGGCAGAAAGATTTCCCTAATATCAATGATACATGGATACAGGATAGTTTAAAACTTATCAATAAAACTTGGGTTCCAACTACCTGGCGAGAATCGCATTTAAAATTAATATATAGAAGCTATATAACTGCAAACTCATGGAATAAGTGGTATAAAGCAAATCAAATATTCCCTAAATGTAGTTCAAGAACAGCAGATTTAGTTGATTACTTTTGGTCTTGCCCTAAAGTATTTCAACTATGGGCACAAATCAATTATTGGATTAAGGAAATACTATTAATACAAACAGAGATCCAGATACTGCAAGTATTCTTTTTAGTCAAGTACTCAGATCAGTGTAGGAATAATGACCTAGTCAATACTATTATATTACTTACAAGGAATCTTATTCTCAAAAATTGGAAGTCTTCCAGACTCCCAAAATGTATTGAGTCTAAAAGAAGGATTATGTTAGATGGATTCTTAGCTTAGTTTGTAATAAGTCAATTCTTAATAGTTATAGGGTACATTTGATATATGTCTGCTCTGCTATAGCGCAGAAAATTCTAATGTAATATAGAAGTTGATCATACGAAAAAGGTCAATTTTGCAAAGAACTACATTAGAAGGAATCATATTTAATGCTGTAACATGTTAATTTTTCAGATGTATTAGGATTATTTGACATATGTCAGTTTTCTTTTCTGTTTTATTATTTACAATTTATATAGAAGACTTTATTGTAATATTAAGGTCTATGATAGGAACATGGATTAATTTTGTAAAGAAGAATTATGTCAGAAGGAACTTTATCCAATGATGTAACTTACCAATTATTAGGTGTATAAGGATAATTTGACATATGCCTGCTGTCATCTTTATTTTTTGCTCTTTTTTCCTTTCAATCATGTATGTACAAATTTAAAATAGCAGATTATGGCTATTTGAAAATAAATAAAAAGATTTATAAAAAAAAAAAAATACAGTAAAACTGCATAATCAACATAGTAAAAAAGTAACACAATAGCACATTCTTGATTTTTTTTCTGATAAATTTTACATTTCTTTAATTTCCTGTTGTTCTCTAATATTTGCACACAATGCACATATAACGCGTACGGCCACGCCTAAATCTAAATCGCTAATACGCATGTGCATGCATGCGCTCAGATAACACTTTCAGGGAAATAAATAAATAAATGATCATTTACAACAGGGCCATTTTATGGAAGCTACGTAATATGTATACAGAGGAGAGGCAGCTAACGGTCCCATTACCAAGGGAGGGACTGATGCATGATTGAACTTGTCGCTCAATACAGCTAAGAGGAATTGCTAGGAACCTATTCAATTATTTAGATGTTTCTTAAGAAACAACAATATATAGAGAATAAAATTATTAAGCATAACTATGCAAAATATTTGTAGAATAACCTACCTCACAACTACTTTTTTAAGGTATCTTTCTCTGACATTAAAATATTCCTCTTTGTAAAGGACTTCTAGTTTTAATACGAAATCACAGTCTTACGTGAAACACAACTTTTTTTTACAGCACATGAGCAAATGCGATGTAGGTATGGCCATGGCGTCAGTTATTGATAGAAAAGTTGGTGTCGAGGAGGCATGGCTGTACACGTTATTTGGGTTGTTAAACGTAACGCATTCGGCAAATATTGCAGAACGCCCGCACCCTGTATCATGTGACAGCCACCAGCAAATCAAAGACTCATATACGTATACACTGTGACATGCACATGCTCAGTAGTAGTTAGTGCTTCAGAAAGTGTGGATATAAAAATAGTGAACACAATTTAATAATATAAGTAAATTAGAAGTTTTTTTTTTATTGTATGCTATGTTTGAATCTTAAAAGAAACATTTTGATTTTAGTGTCCCTTTAAATTTCCCTTAGCTAACCTCTTCTGCTGAGCACTGTTAGAGACAGATATGTTAAAGGGACTTTAAGCCCTGCTAGATAGCTATTTTATTGTTTTATTTATAACTAGTCATGTACATTCATAATTAAATGAATGCATGTTTATTTGTAGCTCTCACTATCTGGCCTAAACATTGGATATAGGATAAGAAGAACAAGCTTTTAAATCTAAGATAACTAAGGGGCTGATCACAATCTATTGGCGATTTGCTCCCAAAATAGCTTTTGGCTTTCTGATTGAAATGGTCGTCGTGTTTCTCGAGTGATCACATGCAATATAGTATTGTCTGTTAAAACCCAGAAGTTGCAAACAACTTTTCAACAGAAAAGCCTTTTCTTGAAATAGAAACTGGGAGGTCACCTGAAACTGACTGATGCAACAGCCCATTCATACCTCTTAAGGTTAGAGTAAAGCTCTATTCAAGTAACCCCTTTGTTTACTGTGCAATGCAAATACTCATTTATATCTTGACATTTACCTATTGTAATCCAAATCCATTCTCATTACTGATAACCATACAATTGCCAGTTCATATGCCAGTGTAAGTCACACTTGCACTGCTGTGATTGTCACTAACAGCACTGTCATCTTTAAAACTGGGTTTTAAAAGGGGATCACACAATCGTGACTTTCATAGGAACCTATTGTAATCTGTTTTCATCTGCACCATTACTAAACCATCTGAATGCATCATTTATGTTGTCAGGATGGGCAGACTCTGCACCTTTTTTCTATCCCTATATGTTCCCTTTTAAACTTTGACAAGTATTGTTTTTGACACTATTTTACTTTTAATGTTCCTTTAAAGGAACATCTACTTGAAATTTTTTATTTTTTAAAAAGATAGATAATCCCTTTATTACCCAATCCCCAGTTTTCCATAACCAAAACTGTTATATTAATATAATTTTTACCTCTGTGATTACTTTGTATCTAAGCCTCTGCAGACTGCCCCCTTATCTCTGTTACTTTGACAGATTTGTATTTCATCCAATTAGTGCTGACTCATGCATAATTCCACAGGAGTGAGCACAATTGTATCTATATGGTACACATGAACTAGCACTGTCTAGCTGTGAAAAGCTAATAAAATGCACTTAGATTAGAGGCGGCCTTCAATGTCTTAGAAATATAGCATATGGACTTAGGTTTAGCCTTCAACAAAGAATACCAAGAGAACAAAGCAAATTTGATGATAAAAGTAAAATGGAAAGTTTTTTAAAATTGCATGCCCTATCTGAATCTGAATGAAAGTTTAATTTTGACTTTACTGTCCCTTTAAGGCAGATTTTACGTGTCTGCTTGCAGATGTTATGAGACTGGTGAGCTAATATTTTCCAAACATTGCTCAGCTATTCCAGTGATAAAACCTGAAATGATGTAGTGAAACTGCAGATTCAGTGGAAAAGCTGATACAGTCTACATCAAAATGGAAAGGATATTAAATATTAGGAAATTAATCAGTGCCAAAAATTTAGAAATAGTTGAACTAAAATAATGCAAATACATGATCAGATGGGATCTCTCTTCAAAAGTGAGATAAGATTATTTAACTATTGCAACTGGTTTCTTAAAATAGATTAAAAGCAAACTCAAAGACAGACTGGAAATTAAAACATAAACTTCTGAAATAACTTCTGAAATACAATAAACAAAAGATACCAAGAGAACGAAGAACATTTGAAAATAGAAGTAAATTGGAAAGTTGTTTAAAATTGCATTCTCTATCTGAATCATAAAAATATGGGTTTCATATCCCTTTAAGATTGAAAACATTATCTCACTATTCATAAACAGATCTAGGTAATGTAGAAAATACTTTAAACATGAGTCATAAAACCTGAAATGATGTAGTGAAACTGCAGATTCAGTGGAAAAGCTGATACAGTCTACATCAAAATGGAAAGGATATTAAATATTAGGAAATTAATCAGTGCAAAAATTTAGAAATAGTTGAAATAAAATGATGCAAATACATGATCAGAGGGGTTCCCTCTTCAAGAGTGAGATAAGATTATTTAACTATTGCAACTGGTTTCTTAAAATAGATTAAAAGCAAACTCAAAGACAGACTGGAAATTAAAACATAAACTTCTGAAATATCTTCTGAAATACAACTCTTTATGCACCATCACATATTCTTCTTATATGAGACTTTTGAAGATTGTATTTGTTTCCTTGTCCTCCCATGTCACGTGAGGGCAGTCAGCCAATGAAAATTACATATATGTATATGCAGGTTTTCAGACCCACTCATACCCAATGAGATTCCTGACATCACAAATGACGTCAACGACAACGCAGGATTTCTCTCTAGCCAGGAACAGCTTTCAGCCATAAAGCACCTTTGAAAATATTATGCAGAGGTGCGCACTCAGAGCTGCGAATGGAATGCAGCGTGATTAGACAACAGGAAATGTTGATCACGGTGTAGTTAAGCCTCCAAAAGAGGTGGTCTGTCTTGGCTGCGCTGGGAACTCAGCCTGGGGAAACATAAAACATTACAAACACATTTATTTACATCTGCGCATTTTCTTCAAAATGTTCTTTAATTTCGTAATACACTGCAGTTTACTGGTACTTTAAAGGGATATAAAACCCAACAATATTGTGTGATTCACATGGAGCATACAATTATTAAAAAAGTTCCAGTTTACTTCTATTATCAAATTTGCTTTGTTCCCATAGTAATCTTTATTGAAGAGATACCTAGGTAGGTGTCTGGTGCACTACATGACAGGAAATAGTGCTGCCATCTAGTGCTCTTGCAAATGGATAACATTCTTGTAAAGCTGCTGCCATATAGTGCTCCAGACATGTGCACACTCCAGAGTTTACATCCCTGCTTTTAAACAAAAGATACCGAGAGAACGAAGAAAAATTGAAAATAGAAGTAAATTAGAAATTGCTCTTAGGTCTCCCTAAGAGTAAAAGGGGGAACCAGATATGGACTCCTTGCACTCATGCCCTAGAGATATGCAACTGCACCTCACTGACGAGGCCCAAGAGAGGCCGAAACGTACGTCGGGGGTTTGTTGTTTGTCTTTTTCAGAGAAGAATTGCCTGGTATTTCGGTGCTGGTCATTGGGCAGGATCAGACTGATATGCTACAGGATATTTTTTCTCTGTGAAAGGCATAGTGTGCAAAAAGAGACTGCACCATGAGTGGCACTGGCCTTGTGCACAAGCACAGAAGTTTTTCTAGCTATTGTTCTGTCTCAGTGAGTGCGTCTCTCTATGTTCTTGTTCTAAATTGGAAAGTTGTTTAAAATTGCATTCTCTATCTGAATCATAATAAAAATGGGGTTCATATCCCTTTAAGATTGAAAACATTATCTCATCATTCATAAACAGATCTAGGTAATGTAGAAAATACTTTAACCATGAGTCAAAGGTTTCTGGCAGAGTTGATAGCCTAACATTTCATTTTAGTATAAAAATGACCTTCCCATTGTTCCTGCATAGCAGTCAATCATATGCAGGCTATGGGGCCCATTTAACAAGCTCCGTAGGGAGCTTGTGGGCCCGTGTTTCTGGCGAGTCTTCAGACTCACCGGAAACACAAGTTATGGAGCTGCTGTCTAAAGACCGCTGCTCCATAACCCTGTCCGCCTGCTCTGAGCAGGCGGATAGGAATCGCCAGAAATCAACCCGATCGAGTACGATCGGGTTGATTGACACCCCCTGCTGGCGGCCGATTGGCCGCGAGTCTGCATGGGGGCGGCGTTGCACCAGCAGCTCTTGTGAGCTGCTAGTGCAATGCTGAATACGGAAAGCGGATTGCTCTCCGTATTCAGCTAGGTCTTGCGGACCTGATCCGCAGTGTCGGATCAGGTCCACAAGACCTTTCTTAAATAGGGGCCTATGTGTGATATTGCTCATATTGAGAAAGTTATATAATAGAATCTAATTAATATAATATATATAAATTTGATAGGTGTAAAAAAGAACATGAAAGTCAAAACGTTCATGATTCAGATAGAGCATACAATTTTAAGATACTTTCCAATTTATTTCTAATATTAAAATTTTAAATTTGTATAATATGTTGAAAAGCATATCCTGGTAGGCTCAGAAGCAGTAACACAATACTGGGCGCTAGTTGGTGATTGGTGGCTACATAAATATGCCTATTTTGTCTCACAAGGTTTCATCAGCTTGGCCCCAGTAGAACAGTACTGCATTAAAGTTATTTACAACCAATAGTACAATAATAAAATGCAATAAGATATTACAGTATTTTTCTTTTTGCACTTTAAGGTACCTTTAATGATGCGTGTATGTATATATAATATATATTTATTTATACACACTCACAGGATTGTCTCAAAAAACATTGTTTTAGGGAAACAATGATAAATACATTAATGCATGTAAAGGCCTTCTACGTATCTTTAAATGGGCATAAAGCCAGTTTGTTTTCTTAGGCTAACATGTACAAAGCAAGAAGCCTCGTTGTACTGACTTAGTAAGGGCTTGCACCAGGGGTCACGGTTATGAACAGAATTATGCATTAACTATTTATTTATTCTGTAGAGTGTGCAGTTCTAAAGACTATATATTCATTAAGACATAAATGAACTAGGCGTTGTGCAAATGACAGAGCTGATAAAATATTGTTTCAGTTAAAAAACAAGTGTATAAGCAGAAATTCCATGACCTCAATTTGTATATATTAAAGGGTCATGAATCTCCAAATTTTTCATAATAATAATGATTATTAATAATTAATAATAATCATAGTATATAAGAACCCTCCAAAAAAAGGCCAATCTTCCAACAGATGCGTTAGCGAATAATCCAACACTTCGAGAACAACATTTCCCAAAGACAAATCGGTAGGATTTTGGTTATTTCACCTTCTACAGTGCACAATATAATTAAAAGATTCAAGAAATCTGGTTAATTCTCGGTGCGTAAAGGGCAAGGCCGGAAACCACTTCTGAATGCGTGTGATCTCCGATTCCTCAGACGTCTCAAAAACTGTCATGAGTCTGCAATGGATATCCTGACATGGGCTCGGGAATACTTTGGTAAACCTTTGTCAGTCAACACCATTCGCCACTGCCTCCACAGATTTTACTATGCAAAGCAGAAGCCATACATCAACACTATCCAGAAGCGCTGTTGACTTCTCTGGGCTTGGTCTTATCTGAGATGGACAGTAGCACAGTGAAATTGTGTTTTGTGGTCCAACGAGTCAACATTTTAAATAGTTTTTGGAAAAAAACATCTGTCATGTTCTCCGAGCCAAAGAGGAAAAGGACCATCCAAGCTGTTATCAGCATCAGGTCCAAAAGTCAGCATCTGTCATGGTATGGGGGTGTGGCAGTGCCCATGGCATGGATAATTTGCACATCTGTGAGGGAAGCATTAATGCAGAAAGATATGTATTCAGTTTGGAGCAACATATGCTGCCATCCAGACCTCGTCTTTTCCAGGGATGTCTGCATTTTCCAGCAGGACAACGCCAAACCTTCTGCCCGGATTACAAGCGCATGGTTGCATAAGCAGAGAGTGCGGGTGCTAGCATGGCTTGCCTGCAGTCCTGACCTGTCTTTAAATGAGAATGTGTGGAGTATTATGAAGCACAAATTAAGGCAATAAAGGCCCAGTACAGTTGCGCAGCTGAAGACGTGCATAATGGATGAATGGGTGAAATGGCTTGTTAAACTTAACCAACTGGTGTCTTCAGTGCCCAAAGCATAATAGGTGTTATTAAAAGAAAAGGTGATATTACACAGTGGTAAACAGTCGCCTTTTTTGGAGTGTGTTGCAGTCAGCAGATTTAAAATGAGTGTATATTTTAAAAAATGCATTAAATTCACAAGTAAAACATCAAATAATGTATTAATAATCAGCCAGATTACAAGTTTTGCGTTATGAGTGAAAAGCATCGTTATGGCCCATAACGATGCTTTTTCCCTACCGCTGCTATTACGAGTCTTGTCAGAATAGCTGTACCGCACACTTTTTTGGCCATCACACAACGTCAGTACTGCACTTTTAAAAAAGTCCTTTTTCAATGGGACTTCCATAGCACCGGTATTACGAGTTTTGCGGGGAGGCCAAAAAGTGAACGATACAGCCTATACCGACAAGATCCGTACCGCCATCTAAAGTCAGTAGTTATGAGTTTTACGTTACAAAGCTGTAGCATAAAACTCATAACTAAAGTGTTAAAAAGTAGACTAACACCCATAAACTACATATTAACCCCTAAACTGAGGCCCTCCTGCATCACAAACACTAAAATAAAATTATTAACCCCTAATCTGCCACTCCGGACATTGCCGCCACTTAAAAAATGTATTAACCCCTATTCCGCCGCTCCCCGACATCGTCACCACTATAATAAAATTATTAACCCCTAAACCGCCGCCCTCCCGCATCAAAAACACTATTTAAATATAATTAACCTCTAATCTGACGTCCGCCCACTCCGCCACTATAATAAAACTTTTAACCCCTAAACCTAACCCTAACACCCCCTAACTTTAATATAATTAAAATTATTCTAAATAAAATTTACTATTAATAACTAAATAATTCCTATTTAAAACTAAATACTTACCTGTAAAATAAACCCTAAGCTAGCTACAATATAACTAATAGTTACATTGTAGCTATCTTAGGTTTTATTTTTATTTCACTGGTAAGTTTGTATTTATTTTAACTAGGTAGGCTAGTTAGTAAATAGTTATTAACTATTTACTAGCTACCTAGTTAAAATAAATACAAATTTAATACAATTATGATTGAGAGCATGTATTTTTTTTTACTATAATGTTCCTTTAAGAACTAAAAAGCAAATAAAGTAAGGGAAGCCAAGAAATAATGTAACGTAACTGATTTTTAAAATTGGCTTGACAGTTTTGCTGATTGATTTGTCAAGACTGGAATCTATACCTGAATCTCTAACAGACTTCCGTTTCTAGCACTAAATAGATCATTTTTTAGTTGCTGGATATTTCCGAACTATAAATCCCAGCTGGTATGAAGGACATAAACATCTGTCTCAGTCTCTTCTTAAGGGGTTAAAGATACATCATTTGTATACGAGATTAAGCAGGGACATGACTGTAAAGGTCTCTAGATTATTACATGACACGCATGAGAGGTGCACTACTTTGGCTAATTTATAATCAAAACATCTCATTTGCACTCAAAGCAGTTTTATACATGTAAATGAATTTAAAAAATGATTTAGTCTCATCTCAGTGGATAGAGCTCTGAGTGGGTCCTCTCAAGCATTTCTTGTAATAATCTCCCTTTTAAAAGGTGACTGAGAATTTACCAGCTACTAATGTATGCGCGGTCATGGGGCCTTTTTTCTGCTCCGGGGATAACAGTATTAACTCTAAGCACTTTTATGTAAGACAAGAAATACCAATGTTTTCATAAATGCAAAGTGCAAACACGTTCACATGTGTTTTACAGTGATTGCGTCTACATTATTAAACTTCTAAACATGATCGCACCTTCGTAAACGGGAGTTCAAGAACAGTTCAGTGTAAAACGTACTGTTGTTAACGTCTTTGGACTTCGCGTTTTCGTTTCAAAAATGTGCAATTTCGTTTTAACATCTTTGCAGATACAATATTGAAATAGAGTAGTTTCACGTTTTACAATTTCAGTACTGTTAAAATCCAGTATAACAATATAACATTAGTCCTAATAGAAACCCATAGTCTTCTTCTTAATTTCAGATGTTGATCACGGAAAATTGTAAAACGGTGCTTTTAATTAATCAATTAATGTAAATAATGTGAAAAATATTATTATTATATATTGTCAATATAGTATGCCTAGTATGTCCATCATGTAGAGATACATATGGCATTCAGAAGGTTTAGCAGTGGTAAGGATGGATTCAGATTGCAATAGGTTAATCTCACAGATTAACCTATTGCACAGATTAACCTATTGCACCTCCGTAATCTTAAGAGGTGTGAATTAGCTATTGTATCTGTTATTTTTGGGTGACTTTCCAATTTTTACTCTGATAAAAACTCTGATAACTTTTGTAGTGAAAACACTTCCACAGCTGCAGTATTTTACTGTATATTTGCATTGTGAGCACTCAATAAACACTCTAATCAGTTCAGCTAAAAAGCCATTTCACTGCTGAGATTCATATTCACCGGCGATGTTCTTAGAATGTTTAAAGGCAGTGAGCCCAATACCTATACTTTTCTATGGAAGGCACATCCCCACTTGTCTTTTTTATAACATTTTGCCTGGCGGGAGCTTTGCGAGACCGGCGACACTGAAATAAGCTTGCCTTTGAGGACCTGGTGATGTCAAAGAGATGTATCTTACAATTTGCAGGAACCGCTCATGTTTTTTTACCGAATTCCCTAAGGGCAGCCCCTAGCTCTAGCAAATGTTAGATAATGGGCCCTAAGTTCAATTCTATGAAAGCTTACTGAGGTAGACTCAGGAAATTGCTCTTGTCTTAAACAATGTGTAATATTGTTACAAACATTGTTTCAAACACCTGTTCTGAAGACACGTGCACTTACCTGATTGTACCTGAGTATGTTCTCATAGAAAGGAGCCCAACTGAAATGAAGAAAGGAGCACCTCCAATTCGGATTAAAAAAACGTAACTTTTATTTTCAACCTGCGATTAAAAGCAGCAAAGGTGGGAACGAAGTGGTCAATTCCCTAGAACCCACTGACGTGTTTCGGCTTGTCTGCCGTAATCGTAGTGGGGTTCAATGGCCTGTTCCGGCCCATTATATATTAAAAAACATATCATCTGATTGGCTTAAACGCTTAATGGGTTTTAACCATTTCCTTCCCGTTTTAACATACTCATAAACAATTACAATATCACTTTTAATTTCCTGCAGCATCCTGAGGAGTGTATATATATACAATTGTATTCATTTAATATTTGAAATAATGATAATAACAATGACAATAGTAATTCATTCATATTGCTCTGAGGAAAATATATGTAAGGTGCTAAACAAATTAAATTAGTTAAGACAGTGTATATCCGCAGAGTTAAGGTAAATTTATAGCTATTTCAACAGCGCTTATTATAACAATTGAGCATTATTTATTTGGTATGGGGAGCCTCATCTTCAGAACTCAACGTCTGGATATCTAGTGTATCCTTACATATACCATTACCACTTTCACAATTCTGCAAAGGAATTGATGCTCAGATTACTCTCCCTATCCAAAATTAATAGTTATCTGGATATCACCACTTAAGCTATACATAAGCCAAACACATGTCTTCCCATTGCATATTTCCATCTTGCAAATATAATTTGTTTCTCTTTAATTCTATAATTTAAACATTTACAGGGGCATTTAATACATATACACATACAAATATGATTTTTTTTTTACGCCCAGTGTATAAATACGCATAGTGTTCTGGATACACAATGCCAAAAGGCCAGTGTCTACTGCCAGAAATTGATCACATCATATTCCGAGTTTAAACCTTGGGGTACCCTGGTCTTCAGCCTGTGTATCCAGAAGATCTCCATTTTGCCTAAAATGGACTCTCTATCCCCTCCTCTACTTGGGTTTGCACCTGTTTCAACAATGGTCCGTCTCAAAGAATGACTTTCTTTATTATGTTTATTTTTGAAATGTTGAACTAGAGGTGTAGTCAATTTTCTTAGTTTGATTAATTGCAAAGGATTCTAAATCTAACCCTAAAAGATTCTTTAAGTACATAAATAGCAAAAAATCTAAGAATGACAATATAGGTACATTAAAATGCGGGGAGGGTAGCATGATTAATAGTGACAGGGAGAAGGCTGAGATACTAAACCAGTTTTTTTCTTCAGTATACACAAGAGAGGAACCATTGGATGATACTTTGGAACAAAACAGAACATGCCAGCCCATACCATTAATTGGGTTATGTATAGAGGATATCAGGAACAAATTGGATAATATTAAGGTAAATAAAACTCCAGGCCCAGATGGAATACACCCAAGGGTGTTGAGGGAGTTTAGCACTGTTATAGACAAACCTCTACTCTTAATTTTTCAAGACTCATTATCCTCAGGCATGGTACCCAAGGATTGGCGTAAAGCTGATGTGGTGCCACTCTTCAAAGAGGGAAGTAGGGATGATCCAGGAAGCTATAGACCAGTTAGTCTGACATCAATAGTGGGGAAGATATTTGAAGGGATTATAAGGGATTATATTGATGAGCATATTCGTGTAAACAAGATTATGAGTTCTAATCAGCATGGTTTTAGGAGAAATAGATCATGTCAAACTAATCTAATTAGATTCTATGAGGAGGTAAGTAAAAATATAGATAAAGGGGAATCAGTTGATGTGATATACTTAGATTTTGCAAAGGCGTTTGATACAGTGCCACATGAGAGATTAATGCACAAAATTAAGGGACTGGGAATAGCTGAAAATGTTAGTTTGTGGATAAATAACTGGATTAAAGATAGGGAGCAACGAGTAGTAGTAAATGGATCATACTCAGATTGGACAAAGGTAATCAGTGGAGTACCCCAGGGATCAGTGCTGGGCCCTATTCTTTTTAATATTTTTATAAATGACTTGGAGCTAGGATTAAATAGTGACTGTCATGAGATGCAGGACATATGCAGGACACAGCAATGATGGTACAACTCTATTTTATTGCAGAGCATAACAATACACATCTAGTCAGGTTGATTGTACTAAAACTAACTGCGACACAGACACCGGACCTAAGCCCCGCCCACATGCTAGTGACATCACATCCTGCTCTCATCACATCTTCCCCTTTTTCAAAGGCAAAGCATACATTTGCATATAATAAATAACAAGGTACACCAACAGGGTATACAACAAAATTTTTGTTTTTGAACATTATAAAAACAGATAGATTAGAAAACATGAACAAATAAATTACATCCTGACTTGGACATCGGGGTAGACTACCCTAGTCCACAGTGACCATGGGATTATTCTGCCCATACTTCCGGTCACTGTTCTAGCTAAAGTCAGTCCCTGTAACGGGCCGGAAGTTTCACCACTCTTCCGCTTGATGTAACTTTGCATGAACTGTCCTCTGATACAGAAGATGGTGAACAAGAGTCTGCTGGAGGCAAAGATATATCCCCGCTGTGATCTTGCTGAGGGGAAGGCACCTCTCTTAGAACAGGGGATCCCACCGGCGGTGGTACTGAGGTATCCGGTTCCAGACTCTCAGGTACAGGCTGAAGATGTCTTCGGTTACGGCGTGTAACCGTCCCTCCCTCTGTAAGGACTGTGTAAGACCTTGGTTCTGGAGAGCGGCCCACTACCGTAGCAGGCGTCTTCCATTTCTTCTCATCATCCAGTTTAATTCTGACACTTTGGCCCGCTTTCAGTTCCTGTAAAGGCCTGACAGAATGTCTCCTGTCGTAGAAGAAACGATAACCCTTTTTGGCCTCTTCATCCCTCCTAAGGACTTCGTCCCGAGGAACAGGACCAGGCGGCTTGAAGACACCCACTGAGGGCAAAGTGGTGCGAATCTGGCATCCTAGCATCAGCTGTGCCGGGCTAAACCCGGTGGCTTGAATGGGCGTCGCCCTGTATGACAAGAGGGCTAGGTACGGCTCAGATTGCTTTAGAATGAATTTTGTTGTTTGAACTGCCCTTTCAGCCATTCCGTTGGCCTGCGGATAATGTGGACTTGACGTGGAATGTACAAAATCATATTCCCTGCTGAAAGCACTGAACTCTGTAGAAGCGAACTGCATACCATTATCACTCACTAGCTCCATTGGAATGCCCCAGCGGGCGAACAAGCTCTTCAGGCGAAATGATAACGGCCTGACTTGTGATATCATTCAGGGGTGCAATTTCCAAATACCTGGAATAGTAGTCGATCACAACAAGAAACTTTTTCCCGTGCAGTTCACACAAATCAGCAGCTATTTTCTGCCACGGCCCCGCAGGCAGCGGAGTAGACATTAAGGGCTCCCTTCTCTGAGTAGGCCGGCGTTCCCGGCAAAAGGCACATTTAGACACGTGATTTGCAATGTCGGAGCTGATCCCAGGCCACCACACAGCTGTAGCTGCCCTTTCTCTGCACTTTGTAATGCCTAAGTGGCCATCGTGAATCCTGTTTAACATCTCCTTCCTCATGCTGACAGGAATTACAATGCGGTCTTGGAACAGCACCAACCCCTCCAGCTCCGTGAGCTGCGACCTCTCTGGCTGGTAAGCATTTAAAGACATCCAGGCTGCCCGGCTCTCGGGCCAGCCATCTTTTATGTACCTTATAACTTCTTGAAGATCTGTGTCCAAATATGTCTCTTTCTTTATCTCTTCCAGTTTCCTTGAAGAAATGGACTTAGAGGCCAGAACTGAATCAACATACACTTTCACATCCGACTCTGTGGAGGATTCTTCAGCAGCAGCCAGCGGGAGCCTGGACAGTGTATCTGCCACAACCAGTTGCTTCCCCGGCACATGCACTGCCTGAACATTGAACCTGAGCAGTCTCATTAAAAGTCTCTGGCATCTCAAGGGTGTTTTGTCAATGTCATAAGAATTGATAAGAGGGACTAGCAGTTTGTGGTCAGTTTCCAGACTAAATTTCTCCAAACCCACTAGATAACGCTGAAAGCGCTCACAGGCCCAAACTGCAGCCAGGCACTCTTTCTCAATTTGAGCGTATTTTGACTCCGCAGCCGTCAATGTGCGGGAACAGTAGGCGATGGGCTGTAGTTTGTTGTCATTCAGCTGCAGGAGTGCAGCCCCCAACCCATAACTGCTTGCATCAGCACTAACCACAGTCTTTTTTGAAGGGTCGTAGAACCCCAGCACTGGGGCAGACCCCAGCAGGGACTTGGCATGCAGGAACGCTTTTTCTTGTGAGGGTCCCCAGACCCAGGCAACATCTTTCTTAAGCAACTCTGTGATAGGGTGTAAAACTGTAGCTAAATCTGGAAGAAACTTGCCCACGTAATTTACAAGGCCCAATATCTGTCTCAGCTCATGTACATCAGAAGGGCTTTTCATCTGTTCGATAGCCCGAATTTTCTCGGGGTCCGGCTTGATGCCATCCCCGTTGATGATATGCCCAAAGTAGCATAATTCAGTTTTCCTAAAATGACATTTTTCTTTATTCAGCTTCAGCCCAGACTCTTTGATAGCCTGCAGCACACAACTCAAACGCTGATCATGCTCCTCCACTGTAGACCCATTGTCATATCACAATAATTCTCTCTCTATACTTCATGATTTCCATATTTGACTGTCCCTTTAAACATAATATCACATGACCGTTATGCCTTTATAAGCCCTCCTCTCTAATTCAACTGTGCTTGGTAATTTGATTCGTATGAGGAGTGAACATAACTTTCAAGAAGCTCTCTTTCATCAAGTGCTTGCTAACCTTCAATCTGCAAAGATCTTTTCAATTACAGGACACCATTCTTTGTTCAGCAACGCTAACTGACATACAGCGTGTTTGCAGTAGTTCGGCGTCTGACGTCATCAGCACTCCGGGAGTCTGTGTCGCAGCTCCTCTCTTCTGTCGGATTCAACTCTGCTTCTCAGGACAACATATTCGTCAGTTAGCAAAGACTCCATAAGTACACGCTGGTCATGAAGTCATGGGTATCGTATTTTACATAAAGTTTCTGCTGTAATAACGCTAATATCATATTATTCCAAAGACTGCATATACTAACAAATCAATCCTCTACATCTACGTTACTATTAGAAAGTTTGCATGCTAAAACTTGGTTATTTCTGCATACAATACAATGCTATAACAATCTTGCTGTATCTATAAATAAGTTTGCATATGAACTATATTACCCTAAAACATTCAAGTTTTGTATCTGACTGATATGCTACATTCCATATGAAGAGATATTAACTGAGCTTCAACTACATAAAGTTATTATTATTTCACATTCTCCAAAGAGATTATCCATTATTTAGCATTTAGCTATTATATAAATTTGGAGAGTATTAGCACATACATAGTATTAAACTTTTTACACATTGTTGTGCATATCTCCTGCAACTAAAGTTAGTTGTAATTTACTTTTGACCTAAACAGGTCACCCTCAGTCAATGAGCAAAATAAGGTTCCTAGTTTATCAAGGTACCTAGGTTTGGTGTGAGACTGAGTGGAGTAGATACAACTGGGTTCTCATTAATTATTTAATAAATCCTCACATATTACCAAGCCTCCTTAACCCACTTGTATCTATAATGGATGTTACTGAATTATCCAACCGTGTTGGAACCCTTTCTCAAAATATGGATATAATGATCCAGGGTCTTAGGGACCTCCAAGTTGAAAATCAGGAATTACGAAAATACATAAGGGATCATGTATCTGCTCAAACGTTACCACCACCTCTTGTTTCCCCTGAGCCACAAATATGTCCACCTGAAAGATTTTCTGGAGACAGGACTCAATTTAGAGACTTTAAAAATTCATGTACTTTATTATTTTCACTGAAACCAAGAACCTATCCTACCGAAAGGGTTAAAGTGCTAACGGTAATTTCCTTTCTCACTGGTGAAGCCAAGGCATGGGCAAATGCATACTATGAGAAAGAAGATCCCATCTTAAACTCATTAGAATCATTTTTTAACGCCATGTCCTTACTATATGAAGATCATGACAAACAAGCTTCAGCAGAAAATTCGATCAGAAATTTGCGACAAGGTAAACGCCCTGTAGAAGAATATATAACTGACTTCAAAAGGTGGGCACCTGACACACAGTGGAATAACCCAGCTTTGACAAATCAATTTCGTATTGGATTAGCAGATTCTCTAAAAGATGAATTGGCACGTGTAGTTATTCCTAAGGACTTAGAAAATCTTATGACCTTGTCTATATCTATTGATCGTCGTCTGAGGGAAAGGAAGATTGAAAGAGGGTCATCAGAATTATCTTCCAAGAAATCCTATAGCTCTCATTCAGTTTCCACTGTCCGATCAACTGATGAGCCTATGGAGATAGGCTTTGTCAAAGGTCCTCTTAAACCGGAAGAAAAGGCCAGACGAAGACAACATAATCTTTGTTTATATTGTGCTGCTAAAGATCACGGAGTAAAGGAGTGTCCAATTCTGTTAAAATCAAAAAAGGGTAAGCAAGAGATAGCTCATATAAATGAGACTGTTATAAAAAACTCATCTCACTTTACTCTTTCTGTTTGTCTACAGTGGGATCTACATCAACTTAAAGCCCAGGTGGTAATCGATTCAGGAGCAACTAATAATTTCATTCATTCTTCTTTTGTTGAAAATCACAAGATTCCTATAATTAAAAAATTAATTGCATTACCTATTCGAGTCGTTGATGGTTCTTTTATCAATTCAGGTCCTGTTACCCATCATACAGTTCCATTATCATTAGCATTTTCATCAGGTCACTCTGAATTGTGTTCCTTCGAGGTTATTCATTCTCCTTTATACCCCATAATTCTAGGACTCTCATGGCTAAAGAAACATCAACCAACCATCTCATGGAATAGTGGTTCCATTTCCTTTGACTCACTTTATTGTAAAACACACTGTACACAAACACAAACTATATTACAGGTCGATATGACAAATATACCTACAGAGTACTCAGATTTTAATGATGTTTTTGATAAGGTTGAGGCTCAATCTCTACCTCCTCACAGACCTTACGACTGTCCTATCGATTTAAAACCAAACAGTAAAATTCCTTATGGTCGTATATATCCACTGTCTGAACCAGAACTACTTCATCTCAAAGAATATCTTGAGGAAAATCTAAAAAAAGGTTTTATTCGGCCTTCTACATCTTCAGCTGGTGCCGGAATCTTTTTTGTGAAGAATAAAGATGACAGTCTCAGGCCTATAATTGACTATAGACAACTGAACAACTGTACAATAAAAAATAGATATCCCTTACCTCTTATTCCAGAACTCATAGAGAGGTTACAGGGTGCTACCATTTTCACCAAACTGGATTTAAGAGGTGCATATAATTTAATTAGAATTCGCAAAGGTGATGAATGGTTAACTGCCTTTCGTACAAGGTATGGTCTCTACGAGTATTGTGTTATGCCTTTTGGTTTGTGCAATGCACCTGCAACTTTTCAGTTTTTTATTAATGATGTTTTCAAAGATTTACTCGACACATACATTGTCATTTATTTGGACGATATTCTCATCTATTCAAATTCCAAAGAGGATCACATACAACATGTCAGAACAGTTCTTTCAAGATTAAGACAGAACAACTTATATGCTAAGGCAGAGAAATGTATATTCAATTCTGATACTATTTCTTTTCTGGGGTATCATATTTCACCTAAAGGAATATCCATGGAGGACAACAAAGTACAAGCTATCACTAACTGGCCTATCCCAAAAAATAAGAAAGAGCTCCAGAGGTTCTTAGGATTCTCAAATTTTTATAGAAAATTTATTAAAGGTTTCTCTACTATTGCAAAACCTCTCACACTACTCACCCGAAAGAACCACAAATACCACTGGAACCAACAGGCAGATGACTCTTTCAATGCTCTCAAACATAGTTTCATTACCGCTCCAATCCTACAATTCCCAGATCCATCGAAACAATATACATTAGAAGTAGATGCATCCGAATTTGCAATAGGAGCCATTCTGTCTCAAAGAGATTCTTCTACCAACATGCTTCATCCTGTCGCATATTATTCTCGGGTTATGAATTCTGCCGAAATTAATTACCCAATTGGGGAAAAAGAACTTCTAGCCATCAAGGCTGCATTAGAATTTTGGAGACATCTACTAGAAGGGGCCAGATTTCCAATCATCATATTTACAGATCATCGTAATCTACAATATCTAAAAACTAATAAAAGTCTTTCTTCCAGACAAGTCAGATGGAGTTTATTCTTTAATAGATTTGATTTTCTAATCACTTATCGTCCAGGAGTAAGAAATACAAAGGCAGATGCTCTATCTAGATATTCAACTCCATTAACTGAGAGTTCTGAACTAAACTCAATAATACCACCAGAAAAATTCATCGGCCTTTTAGTGGGGAAAACATCTACTCTCAAAGAACAACAACAGAATGATCCATTGATTAATGATTCCAGGATTCATAAAGGTAATGATGGATTTTTTTACCATGGTCATGCACTGTATGTTCCAGAATCTCTTAGGAATTACATTTTAACTATGGCACATGATATACCACTTTCAGGACACCCTGGTTTCAAGAAAACTCTTCATTTAATTCAAAGGGATTTCTGGTGGCCACATATGATTCAGTCTGTTAAACAATACATACAAGGGTGTGCTGTATGTACCAAATGTAAATCTCAAAGAATTCACCCTTATGGTTTACTTTTATCTCTTCCAATCGCTGACAGACCTTGGCAAGATATTGCCCTAGACTTCATTGTCGATCTACCTCCCTCTTCTAACAACACTTCTAACAACTCTTTTCAAAAATGGCACATTTTATACCTATTCAGACTTTACCAACAGCTTCAGAAACAGCTGAATTGTTCATCAAACATATTGTCAGATTGCATGGGTTACCTAATTCTATTACGACTGACAGGGGTACACAATTTACCTCTCGATTTTGGACACAACTCTGTTCTAGTTTGCATATTGATCGCCGTTTGAGTTCAGCTTACCATCCTCAAACAAACGGTCAGACCGAAAGGACTAATCAGAGTTTAGAGCAATATCTAAGATGCTACTGTACATTTCAACAAGACAACTGGTCTTCTCTTCTACCTACTGCTGAATTCTCCTACAATAACACCATTAATTCATCTACCAATACAACTCCATTTTTCATTAACTATGGGTTTCATCCCTCTTATCATCTTCTTCAAAGATCAGAAAGTTCTTGTCCTTTGGTAAATGACACAGTGAATACGATTGCTGAAGGATTCATTCAACTAAAACAGATTTTATTACAATCTCAAGAAAAGCAAAAACGTTATTATGACTTAAGGAGAACGAAACCTCCTGATTATAAGGTGGGAGATCTAGTTTGGTTGTCTTCTAAACACTTGAAGCTTCACATTCCCAGTAAAAAGCTTGGTTCTCTGTTTATTGGTCCTTACAAAATTATTAGGATTGTTAATGCTAATGCTGTCACTTTACAACTACCGAATTCTTTTAAGATACATCCAACATTTCATGTATCCCTTTTGAAACCTTATGTTCCAGTCAGAGATCAAGTCTTGACAACTCAAGTTCCCACACTCATTGAGGATGAAGTTTCATACGAAGTTGAATCCATTCTAGATTCTAGATTCTATAAGAATTCTCTACAGTATTTAGTCCGGTGGAAAAATTATACATCTGAAGAGGATTCTTGGGAACCATCCACTAACTTATCAGCCCCTAGATTGATATCTTTATTTCATCGCAGACCGTCCCAAACCCTGATCTGCGGAGCAGATCGTTAAGGGGGGTGTTCTGTCATATCACAATAATTATCTCTCTATACTTCATGATTTCCATATTTGACTGTCCCTTTAAACATAATATCACATGACCGTTATGCCTTTATAAGCCCTCCTCTCTAATTCAACTGTGCTTGGTAATTTGATTCGTATGAGGAGTGAACATAACTTTCAAGAAGCTCTCTTTCATCAAGTGCTTGCTAACCTTCAATCTGCAAAGATCTTTTCAATTACAGGACACCATTCTTTGTTCAGCAACGCTAACTGACATACAGCGTGTTTGCAGTAGTTCGGCGTCTGACGTCATCAGCACTCCGGGAGTCTGTGTCGCAGCTCCTCTCTTCTGTCGGATTCAACTCTGCTTCTCAGGACAACATATTCGTCAGTTAGCAAAGACTCCATAAGTACACGCTGGTCATGAAGTCATGGGTATCGTATTTTACATAAAGTTTCTGCTGTAATAACGCTAATATCATATTATTCCAAAGACTGCATATACTAACAAATCAATCCTCTACATCTACGTTACTATTAGAAAGTTTGCATGCTAAAACTTGGTTATTTCTGCATACAATACAATGCTATAACAATCTTGCTGTATCTATAAATAAGTTTGCATATGAACTATATTACCCTAAAACATTCAAGTTTTGTATCTGACTGATATGCTACATTCCATATGAAGAGATATTAACTGAGCTTCAACTACATAAAGTTATTATTATTTCACATTCTCCAAAGAGATTATCCATTATTTAGCATTTAGCTATTATATAAATTTGGAGAGTATTAGCACATACATAGTATTAAACTTTTTACACATTGTTGTGCATATCTCCTGCAACTAAAGTTAGTTGTAATTTACTTTTGACCTAAACAGGTCACCCTCAGTCAATGAGCAAAATAAGGTTCCTAGTTTATCAAGGTACCTAGGTTTGGTGTGAGACTGAGTGGAGTAGATACAACTGGGTTCTCATTAATTATTTAATAAATCCTCACACCCATACACTAGAATGTCGTCCATGACGACTGCTGTGCCCACGTGGCCACTCAGGAGAGAACTCATTTCCCTTTGAAAGATCTCAGGAGCGGAGGATATCCCAAAGGGGAGTCTGCAGAAGCAGAACCGACCTACCGGTGTGATAAAGGTAGTCAGTTTGCGGCACTTTGGATCCAGGGGGATCTGCCAAAAGCCGCTAGAAGCGTGTAATGTGGAAAAGAACTTCGCCCCAGCCAACTTCGGAGCTATATCTTCCAATGTCGGCAGCACAAATCTCTCCCTCTTCACTGCCTCATTCAACCTTTTCAGGTCCACACAGATGCGCACCTTTCCGTTTTTCTTTGCAACTGGAACAATGGGGGCACACCAATCAGTTGCTTCAACAACCTCTTCAATAACCCCCATAGACCTCATGCGCATGAGCTCTTTCTCCACTTGAGGCATGAGCGGGAACGGAATTCTACGAGGAGTAGAAATACTGTATTGGACTGCGTCACTTTTAAGTGCTATACGGACAGGTTTGCAGTTCAGTAGGCCCAACTCGCCAAACATATCTTCAGAGATCTCATTCACTCTGGCCACGAGGCCCAAGTCACAGGCTGCTTTTCTGCTCAATAAACTGTTAACACACTGACCTCGGATCACATGCACCCACATGGTGAACTTTTTTTGTTTGTACTCACAGCTGGCAAGAAATTTCCCCACACAATCAATGCGGCCACCAGGACTATGGACATTTGTAGTAACCTTCGCCAGCTGGGGCTGTCGAGGCAGTTTCATAAATTCAGCAAAAGACATTACAGTGATATCAGCTCCTGTGTCAATCTTAAAATCAACTTTGGCTCCCATTACAGTAAAAGTAACTTTCCAATCTTCCTCTGAGCTTGTCCGTTCCACAACAGACCCCACAAAAGACACTTCCTGACCCTCCTGGTCACTGTCCACCTGCATCTCCTTAATGTATTCAGTTTTACACACCACTTAAAAATGGCCTATTCTGTTACATTTTCTGCATCTTTTATCTCTGGCCGGGCATATAGCACTCTGATCATGAGCCCGGTAGCACCGTGTGCATCGGCCATGTTGCGCCCATCCACTTCTAGGCCTTTCCAGTACTTTTGATCTACCGCTCACACTGTGCCTTTCACTAGTAATTTTTCTAGACTGTTGCACTTCATCCACAATACTCTCAGACCTCAGATCAGCACTTTGCTTTTTCACCAGTTCACTCTGGCGGGCCATCCTAATAGCCCCGTCTAACGTTAAATCAGGCTCTAACTGCAGCTTCAGGGAGACTTCAGCATCTGCAATTCCAATAAATATTCTGTCTCTGATTTGCTCTTCTTTAGCAACACCAAACTCACAGAATTCAGCTAATTCATACAGGCTGCGCACAAATGACTCCACAGATTCTCCCACACGCTGATTACGTTTGTGAAAACAAGCTCTCTCATGAATCACATTTCTTTTGGGCACAAAGTGGGCACTGAGTTTATCCATAACTATATCAAAGTTAACTTCTTCCCCTTCTTGGAAAGTAAAAGCATTGAACACTGGCTCCACATCTTTCCCCATAGAGTATAAAAGAGAATTAACTTGTACTTCACCACTCTCCTTGTTCAGTTTGGATGCAATCCTGAAGCGCTGAAACCGCTGACGCCATGTGGGCCAAGCTGCAGGCTGAGAAAAGTCAAAAGGCTCAGGTGGGGTAAACTTTGACATTGCAATCGATCAGGAACAGAAGCGCAGTCCAGAACTTCTGACACCATGTCATGAGATGCAGGACATATGCAGGACACAGCAATGATGGTACAACTCTATTTTATTGCAGAGTATAACAATACACATCTAGTCAGGTTGATTGTACTAAAACTAACTGCGACACAGACACCGGACCTAAGCCCCGCCCACATGCTAGTGACATCACATCCTGCTCTCATCACAGTGACATCTCTATTTTTGCAGATGATACCAAATTAAGTAAGGTCATTAGGTCAGAGCAGGATGAACTTTCGTTACAAAGGGACCTGCAAAAATTAGCAGTATGGGCAGGTAAATGGAAAATGAGATTTAATACGGGAAAATGCAAGGTTCTACATTTTGGAAGTAAAAATAAGCAGGCAAAGTATTATTTAAATGGGACAAGACTTAGCCAAACACAGGAGGAAAGGGATTTGGGAGTAGTAATAGATAACAAGCTAAAGATGGGTGCATAATGCAGGGCAGCGGCTTCAAAGGCTAATAAGATACTAGCATGTATTAAAAGAGGCATTGACTCAAGGGAGGAAAGCATAATTCTGTCACTATTTAAAGCCCTGGTAAGACCTCACCTTGAGTATGGAGTGCAGGTCTGGGGACCGATCGCAAAAAAAGATATTGCAGAACTAGAAAAAGTTCAGAGAAGGGCCACAAAGCTAATAAGGGGATTGGAGAATTTAACCTATGAGGAGAGGCTAGCCAAACTGGGTCTGTTTTCTTTAGTAAAAAGGCGCTTAAGAGGTGACATGATTACTTTATATAAATATATTCAAGGCCCATATACAGAGATGGCAGAAGCGCTGTTTATTCCAAGAAAATTGTTTGTGACCAGAGGTCACAATTTAAGGTTGGAGGAAAGGAGATTTAATCTCCTGCAACGGAAACGTTTTTTCACTATAAGAGCAATAACATTTTGGAACTCATTACCAAAGGAGGTAGTGAATGCCAATACCCTAGATACATTTAAAAAATATTTGGATACATTTCTGTCTATAAACAAAATTCATGGATATGATTGCTAGTATTAAATGGGTCACCTTTTAGTGGGATTATTTAAGTTTAACTGGAGCTTTTTGTATATATTTTAGATTTGTATAGGTTGGACTCGATGGACTTCGGTCTTTTTTCAACCTCATCTACTATGTAACTATGATGTTAGACAGATGTTCACGAATCCTATATCTGACCTCTCTTGTAGTGAGGCCTACATATTGGACCTCACACTCTATACAAGTTAAAAGATAAACTGAACAGGTAGCCCTGCAATTCGTACAGATCTGATGTTTAAAGGATTCCCCTGTAACACAGCTCCTGAACCCTTCTCTCTTGTCTAATTTTTCGCAAGCTTTGCATTGAAAATTACCACATCTATATACCCCTTTATGCTGTAGCTGTCAGGTTAGGAAATGTCCAGAAGAAGACCCAAATGCTAGGGCGAACTTAAACAACACCCTTGCACTCTGAGTTTAATCCAGGACGTGACCCTACAACAACCTCTAAAAAACAATGTACTGGAGCAGAGTTAGCCTGAGTCCAAAGTAATACAAGATATCAGCCAAATAGACTTCTGAGCAAGGAACTGGTTTCAGGAAATGTCTTCCACAGAGTCAGGAAAGCAGGGATAGTCCACTTATACTCAAACAAAGGAAGGATAAAACAAGAAACAGTTAATAATGCAGGAGTAAGTAACTTGTTATCAGGCAGTTTGAGGGTTAACACTGTGTAGTCAGTCCTTACAGAGTTTGGCAACAGGTTATCAGGCAGTTTGAAGGTTAATACTGAACAGTCAGTACTTGCAGAGTTAGACAACAGGATATCATGTAGTTTGAGGGTTAACACTGTGTAGTCAGTCCTTACAGAGTTTGGCAACAGGTTATCAGGCAGTTTGAAGGTTAATACTGAATAGTCAGTACTTGCAGAGTTAGACAACAGGATATCAGGTAGTTTGAGGGTTAACACTGTGTAGTCAGTCCTTGCAGAGTTTGGCAACAGGTTATCAGGCAGTTTGAGGGTTAATACTGAATAGTCAGTACTTGCAGAGTTAGACAACAGAGTTAGACCACAGTACTGACTCCCGTTTACCCGGGAGTCAGAGAGAAGGAGTTGTTGCTGGCATACATTTACCCAATTGGACGCTGTGGGTGTGCATCCTCCTACCAATCACGGAAGGTTAGGAGCGAGTTACGTCAGGAGCCTGTGTACAGCAAGACCGGAACCTAGGAGAGGACTACAGCGAACGTAGCTAGGCAGACCCGAGTTTGTACCCCAGAGGAAGGGAGGCGAGGTAGCCCAGAACCACCGGTGTTGCAGAATATCCTCCATCTTCATTTCACTATTGTGAGTAACAAACGAACTGTTTATATAACGGCTGTGTTTCACATGGAACTGTGTCATACCTTTGACTAACTTCAGTGATATATATTACGAATATCCATTTGTCAATTTTACACAGCATATCGTTTCTTTTTACTCTGATACAGTACACAGGCAGGACACGAACTGTGGAGCAGGAGCATTTACATATTCTTTGTATTTTGCGGTTGGATTAACCATTTGTGTACCTCTACCACTGCACAGCCACACTAAATTGTATGCACAGTAAATAATCCCCACTAAACACATATATCTTTGTGGGGATGTTTTGATGGGAGGTTGCTGTTTACTATATTTTCTCTTTAGTATTGTAGTTTGAAGGTTAACACAGATTAATCAGTACTTGCAGAGATTGGCAACAGGTTATCATGCAGTTTGAGAGTTTACACTGAATAAACAGTACTTGCAGAGTTTGGCAAAAGCATATCAAGCAGTTTGAAGGTTTACACTGAATAAACAGTATTTGCAGAGTTTGGCAACAGGATAACATGCCGTTTGAAAGTTTCACAGAATAAACAGTACTTGCAGTATTTGGCAACAGGATATCAAGCAGTTTGAAGGTTTACACTGAATAAACTATTGCCTAGATTTAGCGTTTTGTCGGTAAAGACCCGCGTAGCTAACGCTGCTTTTTTTTTCCAGCGCACCCTTAAAGGGCCATTATGCACTCATTTTTTCTTTGCATAAATGTTTTGTAGATGATCTATTTATAAAGCCCATAAAGTTTGTTTTTTTAAAAAATTTGTAATTTTTCTTATTTTTAAATAACATTGCTCTAATTTTCAGACTCCTAACCAAGCCCCAAAGTTTTATTTGAATACCGTCAGCTACCTTCTACAGCTTGCTCCTGTTTGTGTAAAGGGTCTTTTCATATGCAAAAGAAGGGCGAGGGGGTAGTGTCTTATTTCCCACTTGCAGTGGGCTTTCCAACTGCCTTTTCAACAGAGCTAAACTGAAAGCTTCTAAGTACGTTTTTAAACCATTTTATACTGGATTTTTGGGGCTGAGCTGGCTGCAAAAAAACTTAACACTTGCAAAAAAGCAGCGTTCAGCTCCTAACGCAGCCCCATTGTATCCTATGGGGAAACACTCTCTAAGTCTGCACCTAACACCCTAACATGAACCCCAAGTCTAAACACCCCTAACCTTACACTTATTAACCCCTAATCTGCCGCCCCCGCTATCGCTGACACCTGCATTATACTATTAACCCCTAATTTGCTGCTCCGGACACTGCCGCAACCTACCTTACAGCTATGAACCCCTAATCTGCTGCCCCTAACACCGCCGACACCTACATTATATTTACTAACCCCTAATCTGCCCCCCCAACGTCGCCGCTACCTAACTACAATTATTAACCCCTAATATGCCGACCGGACCTCGCTGCCACTATAATAAATGTATTAATCCCTAAAACTAAGTCTAACCCTAACCCTAACACCCCCTAACATAAATATAATTTAAATAAAACAAAATAATATTCCTATAATTAAATAAATGAATCCTATTTAAAACTAAATACTTACCTATCAAATAAACCCTAATATAGCTACAATATAACTAATAGTTACATTGTAGCTATTTTAGGATTTATATTTATTTTACAGGCAACTTTGTATTTATTTTAACTAGGTACAATAGCTATTAAATAGTTATTAACTATTTAATAGCTACCTAGTTAAAATAATTGCAAAATTATCTGTAAAATAAATCCTAACCTAAATCCTAACCTAAGTTACAATTAAACCTAACACTACACTATCATTAAATTAATTAAATAAATTAACTACAATTACCTACAATTACATTTAATTAAATAAACTAATCTATAATACAAAAAAAAACAAAAAACACTAAATTACAGAAAGTAAAAAAATATTACAAGAAGTTTAAACTAATTACACCTAATCTAAGCCCCCTAATAAAATAATAAAGCCCCCCAAAATAAAAAAATGCCCTACCCTATTCTAAATTACAAAGTAATCAGCTCTTTTACCAGCCCTTAAAAGGGCTTTTTGCGGGGCATTGCCCCAAAGTAATCAGCTCTCTTACCTGTAAAAAAAAATACAACCGCCCCCCAACATTAAAACCCACCACCCACATACCCCTACTCTATCCCACCCAATCCAACCTTAAAAAAACCTAACACTAACCCCCTGAAGATCTCCCTACCTTGAGCCGTCTTCACCCAGCCGAGCCGAATTCTTCATCCAATCCGGGCGATGTGGTCCTCCATCCGGGCGAAGTCTTGATCCAAGCGGCAAAGAAGAGGTCCTCCATCCGTGCGATGTCTTCCTCCAAGTGGCATCTTCTATCTTCTTTCTTCCGGCTCCATCTTCAGACCGCCGACGCGGAACATCCACCTTCCCCGATGGACTAACGATGAATGACGGTTCCTTTAAGGGACGTCATCCAAGATGGCGTCCCTCGAATTCCGATTGGCTGATAGGATTCTATCAGCCAATCGGAATTAAGGTAGGAAAAATCTGATTGGCTGATTCAATCAGCCAATCGGATTGAGCTCACATTCTATTGGCTGATTGGAATCGTCTTGGATGACGTCCCTTAAAGGAACCGTCATTCATCGTTAGTCCGTCGGGGAAGGTGGATGTTCTGTGTTGGCGGTCTGAAGATGGAGCCGGAAGAAAGAAGATAGAAGATGCCGCTTGGAGGAAGACATCGCCCGGATGGAGGACCTCTTCTTTGCCGCTTGGATCAAGACTTTGCCCGGATGGAGGACCACATCGCCCGGATTGGATGAAGAATTCGTCTCGGCTGGGTGAAGACGGCTCAAGGTAGGGAGATCTTCAGGGGGTTAGTGTTAGGTTTTTTAAGCGGGGATTGGGTGGGTTAGAGTAGGGGTATGTGGGTGGTGGGTTTTAATGTTGGGGTTGTATTTTTTTTTACAGGTAAAAGAGCTGATTACTTTGGGGCAATGCCCCGCAAAAAGCCCTTTCAAGGGCTGGTAAAAGAGCTGATTACTTTGTAATTTAGAATAGGGTAGGGCATTTTTTTTATTTTGGGGGGCTTTATTATTTTATTATGGGGCTTAGATGAGGTGTAATTAGTTTAAACTTCTTGTAATCTTTTTTTATTTTCTGTAATTTAGTGTTTGTTTGTTTTTGTATTATAGATTAGTTTATTTAATTAAATGTAATTGTAGGTAATTGTAGTTAATTTATTTAATTAATTTAATGATAGTGTAGTGTTAGGTTTAATTGTAACTTAGGTTAGGATTTATTTTACAGGTAATTTTGTAATTATTTTAACTAGGTAGCTATTAAATAGTTAATAACTATTTAATAGCTATTGTAACTAGTTAAAATGAATACAAAGTTGCCTGTAAAATAAATATAAATCCTAAAATAGCTACAATGTAACTATTAGTTATATTGTAGCTATATAAGGGTTTATTTGATAGGTAAGTATTTATTTTTAAATAGGATTTATTTATTTAATTATAGGAATATTTCGTTTTATTTAATTTATATTTATGTTAGGGGGTGTTAGGGTTAGGGGTTAATACATTTATTATAGTAGCAGCAACGTTGTGGGTGGGAGATTAGGGGTTAATAATTGTAGGTAGGTGGCGGCGATGTTAGGGAGGGCAGATTAGGGGTTAATACAATTTATTATAGTGTTTGCGAGGCGGGAGTGTGGCGGTTTAGGGGTTAATACATTTATTATAGTGGCGGCGAGGTCCGGTCGGCAGATTAGGGGTTAATAATTGTAGTTAGGTAGTGGCGGCGTTGGGGGGACAGATTAGGGGTTAATAAATATAATATAGGTGTCGGCGATGTTAGGGGCAGCAGATTAGGGGTTCATAGCTATAATGTAGGTGGCGGCTGTGTCCGGTCGGCAGATTAGGGGTTAAAAAATTTTATTAGAGGGTTTGTGATGTGGGGGGGCCTCGGTTTAGGGGTACATAGGTAGTTTATGGGAGTTAGTGTACTTTATAGCACAGTAGTTAAGAGCTTTATGTTCCGGCGTTAGCCCATAAAGCTCTTAACTACTGACTTTTTTTGGCGGTAGGAGTCTTGTCGGTAGAGGCTCTACCGCTCACTTCTTCCAAGACTCCAAATACCAGCGTTATGCAAATCCCATTGAAAAGATAGGATACGCAATTGACGTAAGGGGATCTGCGGTAGCCTGGAGTCGCGGAAAGAAAGTGAGCGGTAGAGTCCTGGCTGACTCTAAATACCAGCGGGCGGTAAAAAGCAGCGTTAGGACCCCTTAACGCTGCTTTTGATGGCTAACGTCAAACTCTAAATCTAGGCGAGTATTTGCAGAGTTTGGCAACAGGTTAACATGCAGTTTGAGAGTTTCACAGAATAAACAGTACTTGCAGTATTTGGAAACAGGTTATCAGGAAGTTTGAGGGTTAACCCAGCATAGTCAGTCTATGCAGAGTTTGGCAACAGAAAATCAGCAGTTAAAGAGTTTCACAGCGAAGTCCTCACAGGAGCCACAAAGAGTAATAAAAAAAATGGACACTGAAGAAACAGGAAGCCCGGAATAAAAAGCCTTGTAGTGACATCATCAGGAAGGGGCGGCTCAGACTACCTGCCAAACAAGCACACAGAGAGGACCACCAGAGCTTCCCAGCAGCCGAGCGTGACAGTAGCCATGAATTGGTCCTTTTAATTATAGATTTTAGCCCGGCGGGTGCTAAACGGTTGCCAATAGACATCCCTTTCTTAAATGCAAATCTACACTTCTTTGGGGTAAACTCTTCCAAACCATCATCGGCTTTAAGCATGGACATATTCCTTTTAATTATGTCACATATTTGATAGAACTGATTACTATGCTGTGTGACAAAAGTAGTACCATCAAACTCTTTGGTTCCCCTGGCATTCTTAAATTTCAAAAAATCAGACCTATCTTTGTCATCAATCTTTGTTCTGATCAATGCTATATCAGTAGTGCTGTATCCTCTGTCAATTAGTCTACCAGTCAAATCTGCAGCATGTTTCATATAGGTTTCTTTGTTGGTACAATTTCTTTTAATTCTGATGAACTGACCCCTAAGGACCGAGTTAAACTCTCTCTTTGGGTGATTACTACGGGCATGTAGTAGGGTGTTAACCGATATGCGTTTTCTATATACCTTAGCATCCACCCTCCCTAACTCACCTCCTTTCAGTGTCACATCTAGATAGTTGATATTGTGTATGCCAAACTCAAACGTAAATTTATCCCTATCTTATTTTCATTAAGATATTCCACAAATCTTTCCGCTTCCAAGAGTCCCCCACGCCAGATAAAAATCAGATCATCAATATATCTGCAGTAATAAACAATGCAATCTTTCTCAGGGTAATTACCTCCAAAGATGTGAGACAGCTCCCACCATCCCATGAATAAATTTGCTTAGGAGGGGGCAAATTTTGCCCCCATTGCTGTCCCATATCTCTGGAGGTAAAATTATCCATCGAAGGCAAAGAAATTGTGGGTAAGTAGTAGGCTTGCAACACGCATTATATATTTGCAAAATTCATCATCATAAATTTGATTCCTTTTCAAAAAGAAATCAAGTACTTCCAAACCTCTGTTTTGTTGTATGGACGAAAAGAGAGATGTGACATCCACCGTCAACCAGTTACAATCTTCCTCCCATGTGATTGACTCCATCTCCAGTAGTAATTGTTTTGTATCTCTCAAGTAGCTGGGTAGCCGCTTGATTAGCGGTTGGAGTATCCCATGCAGCCACTGTGAGAGATGTTCAAACATTGAATTTATACCACTGATGATGGGTCTACCTACCACATTGGAGAGAGACTTGTGTACTTTGGGCAGGAAATGAAAGATGGGGACTACTGGATGTTCCACTAAGAGGTAATTACTGTTTTTCTCATCAATAAAACCTTCCTCTCTCCCATCATCTATTAACTGTCTACGTTCCTTTGGAAACAAATTGTGGGATTGAAGGTTCATTTGGAGTATTGTTGGGGATCATTTAATTGTCTGAAAGACTCCCTTATGAAAAATGACCTATCCATTACCACGACTGACCCTCCTTTGTCAGCCGCTCTTATCACCAGCTCTTTTCTTTCACTTAGACTGTTGAGTGTATTGAACTCTTTATATGTAAGAGTTTTCCTTTTCCTTTTAACTACACTGTATTCTAGATGTGTTAAATCCCGTTCCACTCTTTTTTTAAATTTCTCCAAAATTTCCCCCCTTGATTGTATGGGGTAAAATTTGGAGGCTTCCCTCAACAAAGGTCCCTTATTGGTCAGGTCATCATTACACCCAGATGAGGATAAATTTCCTTCTGCTAAAAGTGTTTCTAACCCCTCTAGATCACACTCTTCCTTAAAGTTTAGACTATTTTCCAAACCTTCCTCTCTTTCAGACACTGCAGATGCACATTCTCTACTTGTATTATCACTTTTATAGTGTTTTTTTAAGTGTTAAATTCCTTATTAACTTATTTACATCTATAAACGTCTGAAAGAGATTGAAGTCCTCACTAGGAACAAAATTGAGACCCAGACTCAATATTTTCAGTTCCTCCTCATTAAGTTGGTGACTGGATAGGTTTATTACTGATCTTAATTGTACTTTGTCTGTAATCTTCCCCTCCTCGTAGGGAATGAAACCTTTGCTTTTACACCTCTTCCCCCCCTTGTTCTTTTTGGCATGGGGGAAAAACCTGGGCTAAATCAACTCTATCTGTGTCTTTGGGATTCATAAAGGAAACCAATTCTCCCTGTGTTCTTGGGGTCTCATCTTGATACTTAGATTCTACATTCCGCTGTTGTGTTTTTAATATGGACGCCCCTATCTTGGGTTTGGTCCCTAGATCCATCATAGCAATTACATTTCCATTACATCTTTCATCAATCCCTTTATCTTCCCCTGAGGTGGAACCATCCCCCGAATCCTGTCCTTCCTGCGATTCTGTCTCGCTATCAGTGAATGTCGCCCTTTTAGACTTCTGTTTGTTTTTCTTATTTTTGTTCTTGTTATTATTATTACTACCCTTCTGTTATAAGCTTGTATAATGTGGCTATTCCCAAAGAACCTTAAGTGAAACAGGCTTATACAAAAGGTTATTACCAAGGGAGATAGCTGATTTACTTAGTATAAGTTCTTTTTATAACACTTTACAGAATCAAAATAAAGTGAATAAAACAGATGAAATGTAGCCTTTGTATGTTTTACACAATTGTAAAGAGTTGTGTTCTTTAAAGATAGAAGGCAGCAAACAAGCAGCTTATTGGTACTTGTATGAGAAAAGCAGATTTGTATAGCAAAGTCTCTTTTTAGTTAAGCTTAGAAGTGAGAAACTGCTTTGCAGTCTGCAATGTCCATATAGCAAGAGGTATCAGGTTACAGCAGGCAAAGTGTGTGATACAGAGAGAAGGGGAAGGCCAGATTTAACCAGGTGTAAGCACTTTAACAGTTTGTATGTCAGCAGAACTTTGGATAACAATATATACAGCTAGAGACAATTATATATAAAATTAATGATACTTGCGAGTGAGTTTAGATCTGCAGAGAGCGAAGTTGGCACTGGGTCAAAACGGATCACAGCAGGGAAGCTGTTCTTATTTCCTGGTTGAGGTAAACACTCAGTAACGGAGCTGGCTGGAAAATCAGACTGCACAGTTAACACAGAATTGCAAGAGTTGCTGCCAAAGTCTTTTTCTTGAAGTGTAAAGCGGCAGGAAATGCTTCTTAGGTTTAGAAGCTGGAGAGATGACAACAAGGATTTCTTTAAACAGGTACAAACGCAGGATCTGTAGATTTTAGCTTTAGAGCTTGAAGCAGAGTGGGAACTACAAACTTCAATTATCAAGCAAAGCACAGGTGTACTGAACACACCTTTAAAAGGAGGTGAAGGAGTGGGTTGGTCTTAGTTCTTAAAGCTACAGGAATATGACACCTTCCCTTGTATGGTCCCTTTAGACCTATTCTGATCATTTTCCCTTCTGTAGAGAAACCTCTGTTTCCTGTTCCAAATATAGACTTTATTCACCTCATAATCAGCAGTATCTCTTATATACTTTTCACGTATTGTCTCCATGATAGTACGCTTACGATCAGCTATAGTTTCTTGCAAAATTTTATCAAACTTTAAATATTGTAATTCACTCCTTCTACGATTACATTCCTCCTGTAGAGAATCAATTTCATTAGAAACCTCACGTAGTATAATTATTTTGTGATCTAACAATAATTTCATCAGTCTGAGTGAACATTCAGATAACACATCATTCCAATTTTTGATAAATTCTGCATCCTCTATAGAGAAAGTAGGGAATTTATTTAACCTTAGTCCCCTGGGGATGAGTCCATTGTCCAAATATTTTTGCAGGGTCCAAACATCCCATTTTATTCTAGTTTCTTTCATCATAAACGACTCCATGGTTTCAAACACGCTTAGGGAGAATAATGAACGGTCCGTGGAAAATACAGTCCCTTAATCACTCATATCACGCACTCTATTGACTGCAGGTAATAATGAATAGTATTGTTGTTGTTGGGAGATCCCTTCATTGCCATTAGATACTTCCATCTTAATACACAGAGTCTTTGTCCCCTTTAAATATCAGAAAAATATGGGAAACAGTAAACAGTGAAATAATGTACCTGGCAAAAGGGAACTAGAGAATAAGAAAAGACTGACATCGAAAGCTGGGGAAAGGCTAAGGGACAGGAACTAGGTGGATGGTGAAGTAAACTGAGTCGGCATGGATGGGTGGTTGAATGAGCTAGTAACTTTTAGATATTCTAAGGATAAACTGTGCTGTGTCAGGATATTGATTTGTAGATGTTCTACTTTGTTTGTTTTTTTTTTAGTTCAATTTGTTTGGATTTATTATGTTGACCTTTAAGGTTGAAAATGCATTATTATATGACCCCCCACAGTATTTTATTCCTTATGTTAGAAATTAATCTATTCGCAAAGGGCAAGGAATAAAAAGGAGGGAAAATTGAGGGAAATAGGCTACTCCTCATTTCATTACGGAGAAAACTGTTTTCACATCCCATAATATTTGATAGTGGGAGGAAGATAGACTCCACTATTGAGGCCTCCATGTTACAGACTAAGAGATATCACATATGGACTGTGAGAGACTCATTCTCAAAAGAACTTTAAGGACTCTGACCGATCTATATTGATAGACTTCCATGTTGAGATGTATTTTGTATCTGGAATGTGTAAGATATATGTATTTCCTGTTATTTTTGAAGGAGGAGAGGAGCTAATAAAAAACTATTTCAACTAAATATCAGAAAAATGTCAGCAGCAATGCTCTTGTCACTAGCAGGAATAAAACCACTTCTCCAGATACCAACCACAAATAAGCAAGCACCTGTTGTTAGACAATATTATCCGATATTAACTTCAGCCTTAGTAGCAGTCAAACTTTCATATTTTTACAATCCCTCTCCCACTGGATAGGGAAATGAATGCTCCTCACTTGACCAAAGTCATATTACACAGCCTCAAATGGGGTTAACAAACTTACGGCACGTCATGATGCTCCGGACATCATCTCTGCTGACCTGAGCTTCTCTTGCTCGAACGGATCCTGACAGAGACTCTACCTTGCACAGATTTCCAAGAGCTCTGACCGCTGTTGCCGCATTCACCCCTCGGCTGTAACTGATGACGCATCCAAACCCCCGATCACATGGTAGGTAGTGGGAGTGACCGCTACTGGCAGGAGGTCCAATCCGAAGGAGTGCTTCACCAGATATTCGGACAACACCAATTGAAATGAAGAAAGGAGCACCTCCAATTCGGATTAAAAAACGTAACTTTTATTTTAAACCTGCAATTAAAATTCTTCACAAAAACATGGCAGCAAATGTGGGAACAAAGTGGTCAATTCCCTAGAACCCACTGACGCGTTTCGGCTTGTCTGCCGTAATCGTAGTGTGGTTCAATGGCCTGTTCCGGCCCATTATATATTAAAAAATATATCATCTGATTGGCTTAAAAGCTTAATGGGATTTAACCATTTCCTTCCCGTTTTAACATACTCATAAACAATTACAATATCACATTTCATTTCCTGCATCATCCAGGACTGTAACCCAACAAGGGAGGCACCTCCGCCATGTTTTTCTGGATAGTTATGAGGTACACATGCTGCAGGGAGGAACATGATTAGTACTGTCCAACATCACTATCTGCAATACATGTTCCTCCCTGTACACCCTGCAGCATGTGTAACTCATAACTGTACAGGAAAACATGGCTAAGATTGGTGGCAGCCCTTAACCCAACCCAAATCCCTACTCCTATCTGTTACTAGCCTCATTTCAAATATACCACCAACCCTAATCCCAATGCCATCTACCAATGACAAGGATATTTTCTCAACAATAAAATTCCTGCAACAACAATATTGGCAAAACAACTCTGGGCTGGAGAGATTATTAAAAAATGCTCGGCAGTCCTATTTCCATGGTGGAATAATCTAAAGTCACTTTTTAGCAAAGGTTTAGATAATCTGGCCTTTAGAATAGATACTGACTCAAATTCTTGGCTCTCCCGAGTATATGGAAGCAAAAAAGGTACCTTATGATGTAGATTCAAGTGTTTGTAAATGTATGATATTTTTTACATTTTGTTTCTGTAGTGAACATAAGCGTGGGGGGTAGAGGATCACTCCAGGAGTTTGGATGCCTTACAAAGGTTCTATTAGCTTTAGGCTATGGCACTGCAACAAATATGCGGCTTTACACTAATGAGATTTCTCAGGAATGTATTTAGTCAAATTTTATTCCCAGTGCATCACCCAAATCAAAACTGCTACCGTCAGGAGCATATATCAGTTGGAAAGTTACTTGCATATGCTTTGATAATAGCCTAGATTCATAGAAGATTATAAAGTTGCCAAGGCACCTTGTTGTAAAGACAAGATCAAGTTCATAATTAATTGAGCATCTATATTTTCCACAGTTTTGTTAGTGAGTGTTGCCATTAAATAAACACATTGAGATTTTAATATAAAATGTTTAGTTGAGAAACAATTTTGTAATATACTTTCATTATTAATTTTTTTCCCTTTGAAATGTAATTTAGCTCTAAAATTGTGACTTTTATCATTCTTAGACCTGGAAATAAATGTTTTGTAGTTGATCCATCTATAGAGCCATCTGTAACAATTTATAGTTTTGATTATTTTTAATAACATTCTGCTGATTTTCAGATTCCTAACCAAGCCCCGAAGTATCAGATGTAGAAGTCTACAGATTCCTTCTGCTCCTGTTTGTGTAATGGGTCTTTTCATATGCAGGGAAGGGTGGGTCTGCTCTTTCTGCTTTCTCGACCCCTTTCAGTCGGTGTCCCAGCCTAATATCATCAATAGTGTGAAACTGGGAGCTTCTAAGTAAGTTTTTTAAACGTTTTATACTTGATTTTTAGATCAGTTTCTGTGCGTATTCTTCTTTATAGTAGTATCTATTACATGCAGTTATATGAAGAGTGGTGTATACTGTTCCTTTAAGGGATCTGGATGGCAGTGACGTGCACTCATAAGAGGCAGGTGAGGAAGTGCCTCCCCTGGCCAATCTATGTATTACAGCCTTTTTGTAAAAAAATAAAAAAAAAAATTAAAAAAAAAAAATCTTTTTTTTTTAATATTTTTTTTTTTTTATAAAAAGGTGACCCCCCTAGCCCCCACCCCTCCACCAAATTCAATACTTTATTATTTTGTTTAGGACTTGTGCTTGTGTTAAAAAAAAACGTTATATAGTAATACAATACAATACATTCATATTGCGCAATAAAGTGGAGGCTAGCTATCCTTATATTGCGCAATATGAAATGTATTGACTGTGGAAGTGTATGGGCCGCTGAGAGACTGCCATCAAGAGGAGAATAAGTGCTAATGCAGTGCTCTCAATGTGGCCCATATGCTCCCACATCGGAGGCTTGACTCTGAAAGCCTCTGGAGCCCTGGCCGCCTCTCAGCCAATCAGACCTCAGCAAGTCTGAGTCTCTGGGTGGGCTGAGTGCCAGACGTAAAGGAATTGAGGCGCGCGTCAGCGTCTGTCACGTGCGGTGTGTTCGCCCGGCATCATCTCAGATGAGTCAGAGTCGGACATCAGTGAGTGAAGAGCATTAGAGCAGTACTACTACTTAAGTCTACTACTAGACAACGACGGCCACGCACTTAGCAGTGCACTACATTTGAGCATCTTATTTAGGTAGGTGGCGGATTATTAATTATATATCATCACTGACTCAGCCCCCCTTTGAAGCAATACTTGATTTTAATTATGATTAGTATGTCTACTATCCGGATTCCGGAGTGCACTGCAGATGATTGGCATTGGCAGTGGCTGGCCTGGCACTTCTGAGTTAGGCATCAAAATGTTATATCTCATTCTCGATTCAGATTTGGTGTGTTTTTCACACCAATTTATAGCACTGACAAAAACAGTTACTAAAAAAATAGTAAGAGTAAAACGTTCTGAATCTGAACGTGGGACCGGGTGGCTTGCTTATGGCTAGGCTACGCTTATTAGTATAAGTATTGCTGAACTACTGAGCTGGCTTGTTTTTGCTGCGTATATTAGTAATTTAGTAAAATATTAAGGCTGCAGTCTGTCAGTGCAGTAACTATCGCCCAGTGCCCACTTCATGTACTCAATTGTCAAAAATAAACACTGGACTGTCACTGTCTTCACTTGGTTGATTTTTTGTGAGTGGCCTCAGGGGACAGTGGACTCAGGAGTCAAAACAAAATTAGTAAGACATTCTGAATCACCCACGTGGGGTGGGACCGGGTGGCTTTATGGCTCCAGGCCAGGGAGGCTTACTATAGTCAGGCTTGTTGCGACGTTGCATATTAGTAAACTAAAATTAAAATATTAAGGCTGCTTGAAAAACATAAACACTTGACTGTTCACTTGATTTTTTGAGTGTGGCCTCAGGACAGGAGTGAGTGAAGCCTGTAAAGCGCGGGAACATAAGTATAATATATAGAATTGATCATGATCCCGCTTGACCCACTTGTGTTTTTTCTCCAGGCTCAGACTGACTTATTACTTATAATACAGATTCAAAAGACAATACTAAATTACTGCTGATTTGTTCATAATAGCAGCACTTATTGTTTATTTCAATCGCAATAGCTTCTTCACTAAGAGAGGGACCTGTTAGTGTAACCACTATATAGAAGTAAAAAAATATTTGACTGAGGCATACTGCATTATTTTTAAAATAGGGCAATTTTTTTTGTTAAAAGGACATTATATATGTGTAATATATGTGATTTTGCACTCCAAGTGGAAGAACCAATTACAGTGTGTCTCATCATGATACTAAGACAAAAATGATCATCCAGAGACAGAGTATAATATAATATATATATTGTTATTAGTATTAAATCTATATTCACAATGCCCAACCCATGATTCTTCTATGAGATATCAGACATGGATCTACTTTTTTTGTGTGTGACTGTTGCAATGTAATTTCAAGCATGTGTGAGAAATTTCAGGGAATATAAATAGGATTAGGCAGTAGGCACCAAAGTATGTATTTTTCTTTTATTGAATCACTTTCATGCAAAAATACAAATTTTTACTTGAATTGACAGTGTTGAAAATCATATCTAAATATGCTCAGTAACTACTGAGCATATTTAGATATGATTTTCAACAAAGGATATCAAAAGAATGAAGGCATATCCGATTCCTAGTCACTGCCTCACCAGCCTCTGAAGTCACCGCACATCACTGCTGGATGGGCAGAGTAAGTATATTGGCACCTTTAAGCCCTATGAACCCCCAAGACCCACCATTTGAAATACAAACACCTGCTCTTAGGGGTATAAGTTTAAGCATACATTAAGCCAACTACACATTTTTTAGGCACTTGTAACAGGTCATCAAAAAGGTCTAGAGACCCTATGCCCCTTTGTTTCAAAGCCATGAAACCTTTCTTCAAAATAAAGACACTATATCAATTTTAGTAGACAGGTGATCACTGTGGTAAATATGCATTTATTTTAGGAGAGGTTCATGGAAGCCTCTATGTGCAGATCAAATTTACATAACTATACTATACCCAAAGTCCATTATATATATTTGGATAGAGACATAGATTTTGATGGCAGATAAGAACCATATGCCCAACAAGTCTGCCCAATGTTGCCTAAGAATATGAACTTATCTTGTTTGTAAGATAACCTTATGCTTATTTCAGGCATTTTTAAAGTCCACCACAGAGTTTGTCATTACCACCTCTTGTGGAAGTTTATTCTATGAATCAATCACCCTGTAACAAAGTGCTTCTGCTAATTACTCCTGAATTACTGGATAATAACCCCTTCTTCTTTAGTCTAAAGAGTTTAGAAAAAACAGACACACACACACACACTATTTTTTACAACCTTGTTGAAATTTTTTATTAAAATATATTTTTTTTCCACAAATTTCCGCTGGGTCTTCTGAACCCCCACCCCCCAAATACATTCTGTGCAGGTTAAACATTGAACATGAAAAATGACATACAGCAAGGCTTCAATGTGAGGACCACCTAAAAACTCCAAAAAAGCCATAACTTGACATTGGGTGGCGCTGGTGCTCACGGCTCCTAAGATACTACTGCAGTCATGTTGTGCAATGAAGCGAGGCAGACCTGATCACTGCCTCTCTCCATATATTACATACAAAAAAAAAAAATATATTTTAAGTTCTGTTATTGATTTTTGTGCCATGATGACATTGGTGGAGCCGGGAAATCCCTGAAAAGTAACAGGAAAAGCTGTTTGAGGGACAGTGGCCATATGTCCCAGCTATAACAGTCTGCAAAATCTGGGGTGGCTGAGAGCTATGGTAATAGATTAGTCGAGAAGCATTTTTGTTTTCTAAATTATAATGAGAAAAAGAGCTTCTATTCAAAATTAAAATGAATTGATGTCTATTTCAACAGTTAAAAAAACATATCTTTCGTGTGACTTAGCAATCCTTTACTACGGAAATTCCAGCTTTTTCTAACAAGGGATCCTTTTGTGGCCTAGATTACATGTGTAGCACAACCAATAGCGCAAGCTAAATGTCTCAGATGTGATGGCTCTGATACAGGGTACTCACATTTATGTAGAGCTCTCTAATAGTGCTATATGACACAAGCTGGATATTCTCAGCAATCCAGCAGGCTGAACCCCAGGAAACTGGAACACTGTTGTCCCCACACTCTGTCCAGGGGCAGATGGGCTGGTGTGACTCTGGAATGGTGCACCGGTTCAAATATAAAATCACAACAATTTATTAAAACTGATGTACAGCAGATAAAAACTAAATGAATCAAAATGAACAAAGGTCTGCTAGCTCACCCTCTTTAGACTCTGCAAGTCATTTCTCAGCATGTCCAAATGCTGTTTCATCAGGCATTGATGAGGAATTGAATAAATTGTTGTGATTTCACATTTGAATCCTTGCACCATTCCTGAGTCACATCAGCCCATCTACCACTGGGCAGAGTGTGGGTACTACAGTGTTCTAGTTTCCTGGGGTTCAGCTATCTGGATTACTGACAATATCCAGCTTGTGCCATATATCACTATTAGTGTGCTCTTCATAAATGTGAGTACCTGACTGATACACACAGGCACCACTGAAAATAGTAGTATTGTCTGACATTGACCTTAGTTACAGTACTATTAGCTGACATTGACTTTAGTTACAGTACTATTATCTGACTTTGACTTTAGTTACAGTAGTATTCTCTGACATTGACTTTAGTTACAGTACTATTAGCTGACATTGACTTTAGTTACAGTACTATTATCTGACATTGACTTTAGTTACAGTAGTATTCTCTGACATTGACTTTAGTTACAGTACTATTATCTGACATTGACTTTAGTTACAGTAGTATTCTCTGACATTGACTTTAGTTACCGTAGTATTCTCTGACATTGACTTTAGTTACAGTACTATTAGCTGACATTGACTTTAGTTACAGTACTATTATCTGACATTGACTTTAGTTACCGTAGTATTCTCTGACATTGACTAACTATTAGTTATCTTATATGTGCAAGAACATCCTTCAGAGCTCTTATCTGTACATGTGACCTAGTTTAGTGACTAGAGAAGGAAGGAAACCTATTCTCCAAAATTTAGCAAAATATTATAACAGTTTATCAAGCTCCGAATGTTTGACTGCTGCTCCATAACTTGTCCGCTAAATACGATCAGGTTGTTTGACACCACCTGCTAGCGGCTGATTGGTCGCGAATCTGCAGGGGGCGGCATTGCACCAGCTGTTTACAAGAACTGCTGGTGCAATGATAAATGCCAACAGGGTATGTTGTCGGCATTTATTGATGTGCGGCGGACATGATACGCTACATCGTATCATGTCCACTCGCACATTAATAAATAGGCCCCTATATCTCATATAGGGCTATAATACAAGTGGAGCTCTAATTTATTGTATGTCCGTAAACGGGCAAATTCACCCATTTACAGGTGCTCGATAACCAGCCATTACAAGTGGCAGGAAGCAGTTTTCAGTTAAAGTGTACAGTGTGGGGTGTTAGAAGAAAAACAAACTGCTCTGAAAAGTGCCTAGGGTACTGTGCTATTCCTATAAATATATACAGTTGTAAGCAAAAAAAAATGTTTGTTTACAATTAACAAATGAAACAAAAGCAATTGAAATAGCTTAACACAATGAATGCTTCAAGTGTTTTCCCCAAATTCAACTGCAAATGCAACTTTGAATTATGCAGTCTCAAAATGATTCAACCCCTTCACGGCAAGCATCTTTAGTACTTAGTAGAGCACCCTTTTGCTGTTATAACCTGCTGCAAATGAGGAGCAAACACCAGCTTATGGTAGCATTCCTGAGGAATCTTAGCCCATTCCTCATGAGCATCTCCAGTTGAGTAATATTCTTGGTTTGCGTGCTGCAACCACCGACTTAAAATCCCACCAGAGATTTTCTATGTGGTTGAAGTCAGGTGTCTGTGAAGGCCACTGTAGAATCTTCCAGGACGTCTTCTGCAACCAAGCCTTGGTGGAATTTGAGGTATGCTTGGGATCATTGTCCTGTTGGAAGGTCCAATGAGGCCCAAGCTTCAGCTTCCTCTCAGACGGCATGACGTTTTCTCCTAGTATTTCCTGATACTTCAATGAATCCATCTTGCATATCACATGCTGGAGGTTTACAGTGTGATAGAATGCAAAGCAGCCCCAAAGCATCACCGAGCCACCACTGTGCTTAACTGTAGGCAGAGTGTTCTTTTCAGCATATGCTTCATTCTTCTTCCTCCAGGCATACCATTTATTCATCGGGCCGAAAAGTTCCAGCTTTGTTTCATCACTCCACAGAACAGAATCCCCAAACTTCTGTGCTTTATTTATATGATCTTGAGCATATTGGATCTGACTTTTCTTGTGCTTTTGGATCAGTAGTGGTGTACGTCTTGGAGTTCTGGCATGGAAGCCTTCTGCATTTAGTATGTGCTTTACTGTGCAAACTGAAACCTCAGTGCCTGTTGCCACCAAGTCTTGCTGCAGGTCTTTTGCAGTCACTCGAGGGTTTTTCTCAACCTGCCTTCTCAGAAATCTGGTTGCAGTTGTTGATAGCTTCCTTTTTCTGCCCCGTCCAGGTAGTGTAACCACTGTTCCTTTAACTTTGAACTTGCAAACTATGCTTCGAATGGTGTCTCTAGGAACATTCAGTGCCTTTGCTATCTTTTTGTATCCTGTTCCTTGTTTGTGAATGGCAATTAATTCATCTCTTAACTTTTTGGACCATTCTTCTGACTTTTTGCCATATTTCTAACATGCAGTCAAACGTGACACTCAACAAACCCCTAGCCAGTTCAGGTATTTCATGTGTTCTAACTCAAACACATCTAGTGCAACTAATGAAGTCCTTGATTAGTTGCATCCGGTGTGCTTGAGACAACACCTGGCAAAGGGCTATAATGCACTTATATATATATATATATATATATATATATATATATAATATACATCTTCCAGCTTAACCCACCAAATGCCGACAGCCTGGGTGCAAAGATATGGCAAAATACAGGAACAGACGTTTGCACTCACAGGTCTTTTTTCAAACTTTTAATGTGGAACGTTTTCGGGGTATTATAACCCCATCATCAGCATACAATAGTGATAATAATCAAACATTTTATAGTGTTTTACAAACAAAGTGTACCAATCACAAACCTCACATCTCCCCCAGCTTTTGCGGCAAAATTATCGGCAGTGGAACGCATAATGCGTTCCACCGTCTTGGCTAATACCGGAAGTTTGAAACGTCACTTCCGGTTTATGCCCAAATTACAAATATTATATATTCAAACAACAAATGTCAAAAAAACCTGATTAGTTTCCAGGTTGTACACACATTGTGTTGGTGTAGAGTGATCAGAGCCTAAACAATTAACATTATTAATGCACTCAATTTCTCGTGTCAAACTGTGTGAGTGTACGTGTACATTGTTATGACGACCGTTGCCATAGAGACAATAATAAACAACGGCTCAAGTGCATACATACATTTAAAGTGAATAACACAGACCATACAGATAAACGGCTTATGTATACTTAGAAATTTAAAACGGGATACGATGAATACATAATCCCTAAGGTAGAACATATCAAAGAAAATTAAAATCAAAATCAAATTGGATTACGCTGTTGTGCCACTGATAACCCATCCCCAATATTTATAATGGATAAATGGATAAATCCAAACTTCATTGCAAAATTACGTGTGATAGATGTGAGCTGGGATAGGGCTGAACCAACTACAAACACTAAGATAAATGGGAGAACTGGTGTAGCTGATCTGAACATATATGTACAGTTCACATCTCTGTCTACCTTGAGACCAAATGTGATACCGCCGTCCATCCATTATATCAATAGAAAAATACATTGTATCCGGAGATAAATACTTTATAAGATAGGCGATACATATATACAGTATCAATAGATAAATGTATTCATAGACTCAACGGTAGATAGGCCACCTAAAAAACCTACTAGATAGGTTATGTCGATCAGTAAATATATTAGTTAGATCGAAGATAGACATATTGCCTATACAATATATCTAATAGGTGTTAGGTAGCTACCATGCAAATATACACTGTGGGGTTCATTTGAAGATATATGTCTAACCCACATCAGGATCGCATTCCTATGATAGGTTGTGTTAGTCGCACTTAATACTTGCTATCAATTGATAAATATTTTACAAACACAACGATGGATTGTGAATTTGAGATAAAGACTACATGCAAAAATTATTGTACAAAGTTCCATATTGCCTAGACTATTAAGACTTAGGTGCAGATGTGAGTAACTAACACAGGTAGGCCAGGCTTCCACATTATGTATTGGAATCAAAAATGATCCCAACCCACAGTGCTGAGAGAACAATGCGGGGAACCCCCTACCAAAAGAGGGGACACCGCAAAATGCAACTCAGAGCCACCATGCCACCCTGGCAGTACCCCAAGTAGGTAGCACACTACAATAGATTTTTAAAGTCTGGCATAGTATTCAGGCCACCAGGGATGATAGTCCCTAGGCGGAACATCCACTGTGCTTCACATTTCAGAAGCTGCTTGTTGCGGTCTCCACCTCGTTCCAACGGAGGTATATGATCTATCAATATATAACGTATCGAGGAGACCGAATGTCCCTCATTCGCGCAATGTCGCGCTACTGGCTGCTCAGAAGTTCCATCCTCGATGGCCGTCCTTATGGCATGTCGATGATTAGCCATCCTGTCACGTAATGTTCCTGACGTCTTGCCAACATAGAACCTCGAGCATGGGCAAAACAGAAGATACACTACGTGCGTCGTAGTGCATGTTATAGAGTGTCTGATCTTGAAAGACCGATTAGTATGTGGATGGTGGAAAACCTTTGTGCCAATTAGGCCACAGCATGTAGTGCAACCTAAACATCGGTATGATCCCCTGATGTTTCTTTTAGTGCCGGTGTTGTAACTTGCTTTAGGGTCTGTTCTCATTAATAGATCTTTGAGGTTAGTGCCTCTCTTGAAACCCACCATGGGACTTAAATTATGGGTGAACGTGAGCTTTGGGTCTGAAGACATAATGGGCCAATGTTGGCGTAGAATCCGGCCAGTGCCCTTCGTTGCAGGAGTAAAGGTGGTGGACATAATCAATTTGTTTGCAGTATCCCGTTTAGGTTTTGGTTGTATCAGTTCCGCTTGTGTCAAAGTGGATACAGCTTCCACGGATTCTTGAATCACAGATGCCTTGTACCCTCTCGAGCGGAACCTCTCACCCACTCCAATCAGTTGGGAGACCCCTGTTGCAGTATTTGAATTATTTCTCATAGTTCTAATACATTGTGATTTGACAATACCCTTCAACAGTGCAGGGGGATGACAGCTGTCTGCCCTAAGTAAAGAATTACGATCAGTGGGCTTATGGTACAGCGTGGTCCCCAGTTTATCTGTGTCTTTAAAGACTGTCAGATCCAAAAAATTGATGGATTGTTCATCCACCGTCATTTTAAATTTTACATTATCTGTACAGTTATTGTATAGATTGTACCAAGCCTGGAGTCCCTCCATGCCCCCCCGCCATACCAAAAAGATATCATCTATATATCTGTAATAACAGACAATAGATGTGTCAGTATGAGACCATAAGTACATGTTCTCAAATTGTGACATATATATGTTGGCGTAGGCAGGGGCCATGGAGGAACCCATGGCAGTACCGGCCACCTGCAGATAGAATTTCTTTTCAAATCTGAAATAGTTTTTAAATAAACAATATTCAATCAGAGAAGATAGATATTCTATCGGGGGACCATCATACCTAGGGTTGTCAATAAGGTGTTCTTGTACAGCCTTTAGTCCCTCGTGATGAGGTATAATAGTGTACAGACTGTTGACATCCAGACTCACAAGTAAATCGTCATGCTGGATGTCAACAGACCGTACCTTCCTAATGAAATCATTGGTGTCCATAATATAGGAACGTATCCCCTTAACCACCGGCTGTAGTAACACATCCACAAACTGGGCTACAGGCTGAGTTAATGACTCACGTGCCGAAACTATCGGACGGCCCGGTGGATGGTCCAAGGTTTTGTGGATTTTGGGGATAGAGTACAGAATAGGTACTCTAGGAAATTTGGTGGTACAAAATTCCAAAATATGTTCTGATAGAAAACCCTGTTCAAATCCCAATGCTAAAAGGGTATCTAATTGTGTTTTGTACATGTTAGTGGGATCATTGGTTAATGATTGGTATGTATTTGCGTCAGACAGCTGGTCCAAAATGTCAGTTCTATAATCAGTATAGTTAAGTAACACTATGGCCCCGCCCTTATCGGCGGGCCTAATTACAATGGAGGAGTCAGCTTGAAGGGTTTGAATAGCCCTCTGTTCGTCCCTAGATAGATTGTGTTTCCACAGTGTTGCTGTTTTCTCAGTATCAAGGTCTTGAGAGACCAATCTTAGAAAAGTTTTAGTACTAGAGCTACAATTAACAGGCTCAAAAGTGGTAGGTAACTTGCATTTGAGTTCAACCTGAGTTTTAGTACAAGTAGTTTCTTTATTCTGGAAAAATTCCTTAATTTTAAGGGATCTATTTAGTTTATATAGATCAAACTTCAAATCAAAATCAGAAACGGGTGCACTTGGGACAAAAGAAAGGCCTTTATTAAGTACTTCACGCTCACTCACCGTGAGTGTGTGTGTACTGAGGTTGATAATTATATCCTCTGGTGTGGACGTCTTGGGGGCCTGTGTCTGATGCCCCGCCCTCCTAATGTGGGGTCTGTTGTGTCTCCCCCTCCCCGTGATCGTGTAGTCACCCCTAAAAAATGTGTTGGTGTAGATTGTGATCTTGGCTCATATTGAGGGTATTGGTTGCGTTGTCTAAATGTACTGGGGGGGGGTGAAAGGTGTACTTGATGAGTTCCTATCCGTATCAGTGGAATCCCCCCCGCTGGTATCTATGGTATCAAAGTGTACTCTCCTATTTCTTTGTCTCCTCCTAGGTTGTTGGCTAGTAGTGGTAGTGAGCCACTTATAGACTTTGCCCTGTATATAATCATTATTCACTGTCTCTAATTTTCTATTTTTGAAAATGATTAAATCACTCTGATATTTGTCTATTTGAGTTTTTAGTTTAGGTAACCAATTCTCCTGAGGGTCATTAATGAGAGTGGTATTGTGTACTGATTCAAATGTTTGTATCTCTACCCTCACCTTACCTAGAAGAATGGTAACCTCCTCAATGACTAGCAATATAAGGTCAAGGGAACATTTGTTCAATATGAAACACCATTTTTTTCTGAATTCAGGGTTATCTCTTCCAATTGTGGGTATATTGTGCACTCTAAAACCCCTAGGTATATGGCCTATCCTGTAATAATCGGATAAGTAGCTCTCATGTAGGGCTAGATCCAAATAGGATCCGATTTGCATCATCTGTAGTATATGAAGCGGTACCTGTCTGTGCAGCCATGGCCTGAGTAGTCATGTCTTCCACTTGGATATCCAATTCAGAGGGGGAGCTCCCATCCTGCACCTGTTGTGACATCGTGTTACTGTGGAGAAATGTTACTGAAAAGCAATGGTAGAGACAATGGTAAAGTCCCAACACAGGTAGCTGAAAATCAAAAGACAAGAAGAGGCACTAACAGTTATAATCCCAAAATGTAGTTAGGAGATGGTAAAGTCCCAGTTCATTTAGCTGTAAGATAATTTTTTTGAAGTTTTTATGGAGAGGAGTAATGGCACAAACAATGGTAATCACAAAAGAGGTTAGAGATGCAGGATCAACAGGTCAAAAGCGGGGGTTGTCGTCTGGTCATTCGAAAATAATATACATCTTCCAGCTTAACCCACCAAATGCCGACAGCCTGGGTGCAAAGATATGGCAAAATACAGGAACAGACGTTTGCACTCACAGGTCTTTTTTCAAACTTTTAATGTGGAACGTTTTCGGGGTATTATAACCCCATCATCAGCATACAATAGTGATAATAATCAAACATTTTATAGTGTTTTACAAACAAAGTGTACCAATCACAAACCTCACATCTCCCCCAGCTTTCGCGGCAAAATTATCGGCAGTGGAACGCATAATGCGTTCCACCGTCTTGGCTAATACCGGAAGTTTGAAACGTCACTTCCGGTTTATGCCCAAATTACAAATATTATATATTCAAACAACAAATGTCAAAAAAACCTGATTAGCTTCCAGGTTGTACACACATTGTGTTGGTGTAGAGTGATCAGAGCCTAAACAATTAACATTATTAATGCACTCAATTTCTCGTGTCAAGAAGTCAATGGAGAAAAAAAAAGTGGAAAAGAACCCCACTCTCATGCAAGCACAATCGCATATTCTCATTTGCTAACCCGAAATTAAAATATTAATATTTCACATTTCAATGTTCTGCACATACAAGAATATTCGATTTATTCATAAATAAATATTACATCTGATTTTTTTTGGTAGAATATATATATATATCTTTATATACACATGATTATATAAAGGTATAGATATAACTATTTGTAACTACATAGAACCAATTCTGTTATGTGCAGAACATTGGAATGTGAAATATTTACAGTAAATACATTGTTTAAACCTTTATTAAATATAAATATATTGTATAAATATGCTTTTACATATTTTCATCTACTAAAATGGCAAAGGGCTATAATGCACTTATATATATATATATATATATATATATATATATATATGTATACATTTTAATGTATGTGTTTATATGTCTTTTATTAGATGGTATTATGAGTGGAACTGTACTTTGTAATGTATTTTTGATGTGTTTTGTGACACTTTTTTGTTTTGTGAAACAGTTAACCAGAGTTCTGAAGTTGCGGTAATAATTCTAGTGTAAATCGCGATTGTGCTTACGCAATCACTTTTACTTTGAACTTGTAATATGAGCGGATAAGCCCGATGAGTGCAAACCCTTGCGATAACCCCCTTATCGCTTGGGCGCAAACTTTTGTGCTCCACTCACAGGGCCGGCGTTTGATATAAGGCAGTATAGGGTGCTGCCTTAGAGCGCACCAGCTGGGGGGTGTAAGAGCGTTGTCGACTGCGAGGATTTAAATTTATTATTTATTAAATTTGTTGTTGTGGAACTTAGAGGCCCATTTATCAAGCTCCGAATGGAGCTTGAGGCTCCATGTTTGGCTCGCCAGAAACTGCATTTGTGAAGCAGTGATCTAAAGACCGCTGCTTCATAACCCTGTCCGCCTGCTCTGAGCAGGCGGACAGACATCGCCACAATTCAACCCGATCGAGTATGATCGGGTTGATTGACACAGGCGGTGGCATTGCACAGGGGGCGGCGTTGCACCAGCAGCTCACAAGAGCTGCTGGTACAATGCTGAATATGGAGAGCGTATTGCTCTCTGCATTCAGCGAGGTCTGTCGGACCTGATCCGCACTGTCGGATCAGGCCCGACAGACCTTTGATAAATAGGACTCTTAGTCTTCGCCAATCACTGTGCCCACTGGCTCTGGCTGGCTACCCCTGTGCCTGCAATGCAACTTAGTCTAGTCTACTAAAGTCTTCCTGATCCTGTCCCTGGGCTGGCCCGGATATTGCTTATAGTTATTATTATAGACTGCCTTTGGGATGGGAATGTGGATGTGGGTGTGCGTGTGGTGTCAGTCAGAGTGTGGAGGAGGCGGAGTTCAATTGCGCAGCTGTCTACTAGCTATGAAGAATGACTCCGTCTGAGAGCGAGGGAGAAAATTGTGCGTATGACTCACACACACAGCACACTGCACCTTCTAGAGCTGAGCCACGTGAGGTGAGTGTGACTGATGCTGCCGCACAGCCTGCAGATGAGACGAGTGAAGGGAGACCGACGGAGTGAGGTAGGAATGGTGGGGGTCTCTAATGGGGCTGGAGCGGGCAAACTATAATGACTTTCCTGAATCCTGAATTTTATAGAGACAGAGTTGTTGTGCACATACTCCTCTGCTAAGGTCACTGGCTGCTACTGACTCAGCTAAGATTTTTGTTGGGCAGCTCACTGCTCAGAGTCTGCTTGACTTCTTAAAGCTTAAATAACCGACCGTAAGGCATTGTTACCGGCTGTCAGCAAAGTGCCTTGTTACGCCCAATTGAGCTAATTGGAAAAAGGATGATCTAATTTAATAACATGTTATCAATTTGTTAAGTTTTATAAATAAGTAAATGATGAGAGAGAATCTAACAAAAGAATCTATGATGAAATGGAGCCGGTGTTCAGAGCTTCATTCCTTTACCAGTGTATTATGTTGTATTATTATAACTGCTCTATATTTATACTGTATCTATATCTATCTATCTATCTATCTATCTATCTATCTATCTATCTATATATATATATATAGGCTCCCTATGCATATATATATATATATAATTGTTATGCAGCACAACCAGTGTCTGATTTGCTATGCAGCACTATCACTGTCTGATTTGCTATGCAGCACTACCACTGTCTGATTTGCTATGCAGCACAACCACTGTCTGATTTGTTATGCAGCACAACCACTGTTTGAAAATTAGAAAGTTTGTTAAAATGTCATGCTCTAAAAAAATTGGGGTTCATAACCCTCTAGCTAGGATGGTATGTAATCGGGGGGGGGGGGGGGGGTGGGCGGCAAAATGTATCCTCGCCTGTGTGGCCAAAAATACTAGCACAGGTCAGTGGAGGCTCCTCCATTTGCACACACCCGCACGTGAACCCCCAGTCAAAAGAAGAAGAAAAAAAAATTCTGAAGAAAATATAATTTTTGGAAAAATTATATTTAATTTATACCCCCAAAAAAGTTAAAACAAAACTGTTTTTTGTTGTAATTTTTTTTTTTTAATTTTTCCACTGTTTTTTTATTTAACCGCACGTGCGGTAGAGCCTACCTGCCTGTGTCATTGCTTTTAATGCAGAGACGCTGAGATGCCACTCCCACCCTCCAACCCATCCCTATACTGGCTTAATCGCACAGTTCAGCCTGTGCGAGTGAGCCAGTGAGGTGGTGTGCTGAGCCGGTCCGGATACGTCATCACTGAAGTCACATGATGATGCTTCACTAGACTCCTCCCCCTCAACTAAGATGTCTGCAGTCCATTTTTTACTGTGGCAGATGATTCGGAGTGCTGCTCGGAGGATCATCAGTGAGGTATTTAAGCATTTTCCTAAGCAGTGTTTGTTGCATTTTTCTCCTATTACGGTCATTCCTCCCTGCTGTATCGTGTATCAGAAGTTCTCTTCTGAGTTGGGTTCCAGTGCCCATGGTGGTAAATTGCACCATTTACAATGAGGAGAAGGGGGCACATTATATATATATATATATATATATATATATATATATATATATAATTATATATATATATCCTGTTATATTTGTAATTTCATATTAGATAAAAAGCTATGGAAATTTAGCTTTTTGTTACAGTGATTAAGGGCATTGTAATTTAGGTGCCTTATAATATTGATATACAGTATAGTTTTTGTGTTGCACCTTTATGAGTCTGCCATTTTCAGTACATGGGTGCACTTGGGCCAATATTGTTGCAATATTTATCACTGGGGTGTTCTTCCTTGAAGAAAGATACTAGATAAATGGAAAATAGTGTATCTCTAGGTGGAGAGGTTTTTCTCTACAGCTTATAGTATATTCTTCTAATGCTGTGATCTATAGCTGTATATTAATCTATTCATTAGCTATTATATCTGTTGTAGCATTGTGAGAGGAAACTGGAGTGATTGGAAGTTACTACCCTGTTTATACTTTGCTGTGTAATAATTTACTTTTTACTACAGTATTCCATTTTTAGCCCTACTGTTATTTAGTGCTTCACAATGTTTTATTTCCCTTGTAAATGGTTACTACAGTATATTCCATCTCTAGTTCTACTGTCTTTTATTGCTGTGCAATACTTTATCTTTCATTGCATGAAGATATTACAGTATATTCCATATCTAGTACTACCAGTGGATAGAACATACAATTTCTCCTCTATGTCTCTCTGTGTCTGTCTGTGTCTGTGTCTCTCTCTGTGTCTCTCTCTGTGTCTGTCTCTGTGTCTCTCTGTCTCTCTCTCTCCCTCTTCCCCCTGTTCATGTATTGTGAACCCCCAGTTAAATAACCCACGGGCCGCCACTGGCACCGGTCCTGTCCACTCATAAACTAGTCCTTAGTGTGAGATGGCCCAAAATGAGCACTACTTATTTGGCTCAAGAAATCACTATTCCCTCTAAGATGTGCACTCTCCACACCTTATAGGGCTAGATTATGAGTGGCGATCTAACTGTTAGCTGTGAGTGATATTGTTTTTTTCTTTTCTTTTTGCATGCAATGGAAATACCCTGCGTATTACGAGTTGAAAGTAAATATGTTCGTTTGAGTACAATCAAATTTAACAAGCAATGGATTAGTGTGACTTCAGAGCTCTGGTTAACTGTTACGAGAGACAACAAAGTGGTTTAGATATATATGTTACCAAAAAATCATTAGATATATTCAGAAATATTTATTTAAGAATAAGTAGAACATATTCTTCCATGTAAAGAACATTGGAAAGTGAAATATTGATATTTCATGTCGAGTTAGCACACTTGAAACACTATCGGGTTAGGAAGCGACTATGGGTGTAAAGTTTTTTTTCCTGTTTTTCTTGCTACATTAAAATCTATGGGGTAATACAAGCTATGCATTTCTTAGTGTTGTCCACCATTTCATAGGCAGACAATGCTGAGAAACGCGTTTCTTGTATAGCACGTGGGCCTGTATTCTCAGCACGCTTTGTTTTGGGGAAAAACAATGTTGATATTTGCACTTGGATGCGTCCTTTCTCTTATTCTTTCTCTTATTATTATTATACTTTATTTATGAAGCGCTGCAGCATTGTCTATGGATAAAATTCATTTAAATAAAACAATGATATAAAACTTGTAAAAGACAGGACAAAATTTACAAACACATACAGGAGGAATTGAGGACCCTATTCCTGTGGGAACTTACAATATATAGTTATCTGATGATGTGTAGGTCTTGGAAGGAGATGCATCCTAGGAATTTCATCATCCCTCAGACCTCCTGAAGGTTGTGCAAATTAAGCCATAGAGACTATCACAATTTCTGTGTGGAACTGGCATTTTCTTACACATACCTGTGTGGACTGGTATTTTTGTACACATTTCTGTATTGATTAATTTTGTACAAGATTGAACATGGTATGTGGATATTAGTAAAGACACTCTCTAGTTTACTTATCTTTTTTCTTTTAGAGAGTTAGGTATCAGACAATATTGTATTAAAACTGATTATTTATAAATGTTTTTAAGAAAACGGTTTATGGTTTTTCTTGTATGTTCCTTTATATTGGTAATTGTTTATATTAGATTTCTTAACATATATAAATAAGGGTTTCTTCTTGAAAAAGGCTATATCTTTATTTGAATATTATCCTTATTATTCTTTTTTACTTTAGTAGTGTACACACAAAGTGTATTATGTGTTAAGACACAATAAATATTATGGCATTTCTATAGCATTCTGTAAATATTATTCAATATATATATTACACTTAGCCGCCCATCTCCTCTGGACAGGGTGTGGTCCTCATGCATGCTCAGTGTGGATCCTTGTGTCCCCTTGTTGCCCCCCTTTTGTAGGTGAGTGTGTATTTTATGGAAAACTTTTAACTCCACCCCAACTCATAAAGTTAGGGTCACATAAATGATTAATTAGCATTTTTGTTAATGAGCTAAGATTTAGCAGTCAGAATATTTTTTCCCTTGTAAGAGGGCGCTCATCACTAAGCTACAGTATAAAAGACGGATATGTATTTTGTAAATATGTTCTGAAAAACAAGTCATTATATCTATTTGACTGTTAACCAATGTTAAACCCCACTAAAGTTTATAGACTTACGGCTAGATTACGAGTTTTGCGGTATGAGGGGTGCGGTAATAACTTGCACGTTATTGTCACCGCTCACTTTCCTAGAGCGCTGGTATTACAGGTTTTCATAAACCCGGCGTTATCAGGCAAGAAGTGAGCATAGAGCAAAATTGAGCTCCATACTGCACTCCAATACCAGCACTGCTGAAAGCCGCGGTGAGCTGGTTTTACGTGCTCGTGCACGATTTCCCCATAGATATCAATGGGGAGAGCCGGCTGAAAAAAAGTCTAACACCTGCAAAAAAGCAGCGTAAAGCTCCCTAACACAGCCCCATTGATTCCTATGGGAAAACAAATTTTATGTTTACACCTAACACCCTAACATGAACCCCGAGTATAAACACCCCTAATCTTACACTTATTAACCCATAGTCTGCCGCCCCCGACATCGCCGACACCTACATTATACTTATTAACCCCTAATCTGCCGCTCCGGACATCGCCACCACTATAATAAACATATTAACCCCTAAACCGCCGCACTCCCACCTCACAAACACTAGTTAAATATTACTAACCCCAATCTGCCGCCCCTAACATCGCCGCCACCCACCTACATTTATTAACCCCTAATCTGCCGCCCCCAACGTCGCCGCCACTATACTAAATTTATTAACCCCTAAACCTAAGTCAAACCCTAACCCTAACACCCCCTAACTTTAATATAATTAAAATAAATCTAAAGGATATAGTGTTTAACTTAGCACAAAGGAAGATTGGGTACTCACATGTTAGATGAGCACACTTATGTGCTAGTAGGAGCAAGCTGGCATATTATGGTAAGGTGTGTCAGCTCACCACCAAGGGACTTTTCCTTAGGATGCAATATCCAAAAGTGGCAGACTTCTGTGTGTTAGGTTCCACTCCAAGCAGGTGCAGGCAGATAAAATTACTCGCAAGAGTAAAAAATACTATTTATTAAAAACAAATTAAAATACCTGTACAAAGGAGTGAACTAGGGGCATACAGTCAAGCCCCCTGTAAATGCAACGCGTTTCTCGGCTCATACACCCTTTTCTCAGGCATCCTAATAGCCCTATCTATTAGCCCTATCAAAATAAAACAAAGCCCCCCCCCAAAAATAAAAAAACCCTAGCCTAAACTAAACTACCAATAGCCCTTAAAAGGGTCTTTTGCAGGGAATTGCCCAAAGAAATCAGCTCTTTTACCTGTAAAAAAAATACAAACACCCCCCAACAGTAAAACCCACCACCCACACAACTAACCCCCCAAATAAAATCCTAACTAAAAAAACCTAAGCTCCAAATTGCCCTGAAAAAAGGCATTTGGATGGACATTGCCCTTAAAAGGGCATTTAGCTCTTTTTCTATTGCCCAAACCCTAATCTAAATCTAAAACCCACTCAATAAACCCTTAAAAAAACCTAACACTAACCCTCGAAGATCCACTTACAGTTTTGAAGACCGGACATCCATCCTCAACGAAGCCGGGAGAAGTCCTCAGTGAAGCGGCAAGAAGTCCTCAACGAAGCCGGGAGAAGTCTCCATCCAAGCCGGCAGAAGTGGTCCTCCAGACTGGTAGAAGTCTTCATCCAGACGGCATCTTCTATCTTCAATAGGAGCATCCTCTTCAAACGAAGTCTTCTTCCCGAATGAATGTTCCTTTAAGTGACGTCATCCAAGATGGCGTCCCTTGAATTCCGATTAGCTGATTAGAATTCTATCAGCCAATTGGAATTAAAGGTGAAAAAATCCTATTGGCTGATTGAGCTTCAATCCTATTGGCTGATCCAATCAGTCAATAGGATTGAGCTCACATTCTATTGGCTGATTGGAACAAAATTGGATCAAAAGATCCTTTTAAGCGCTATTGGTAGTTTATTGTAGACTAGGGCTTTTTTATTTTGGGGGGCTTTTTTATTTTGATAGGGCTATTAGATTAGGTGTAATTAGTTTAAATATCTGATAATTTTTTTTTTATTTTGTGTAATTAATGATTGTTTTTTTTGTAATTTAGGTAATTGTATTTAATTTAGGTAAATAATTTAATTGTAGTGTAAGGTTAGGTGTTAGTGTAACTCAGGTTAGGTTTTATTTTACAGGTAAATTTGTATTTATTTTAGCTAGGTAGTTAATAAATAGTTAATAACTATTTAGTAACTATTCTACATAGTTAAAATAAATACAAACTTGCTTGTAAAATAAAAATAAACCCTAAGCTAGCTACAATGTAACTATTAGTTATATTGTAGCTAGCTTAGGGTTTATTTTACATAGGAATTATTTAGGTAATGATAGGAATTTTTATTTAGATTTATTTTAATTATATTTAAGTTAGGGGGTGTTAGGGTTAGGGTTAGACTTAGGTTTAGGGGTTAATAACTTTAGTATAGTGGCGAGGACGGGGACGGCAGATTAGGGGTTAATAACTGTAATGTAGGTTGTGGCAATGTTAGGGACAGCAGATTAGGGGTTAATAATATTTAACTAGTGTTTGCGAGGCGGGAGTGCAGTGGTTTAGGGGTTAATATGTTTATTATAGTGGCAGCGATGTCGGGAGCGGCAGATTAGGGGTTAATAATTTTATTTTAGTGTTTGCGATGCGGGAGGGCCTTGGTTTAGGGGTTAATAGGTAGTTTATGGGTATTAGTGTACTTTTTAACACTTTAGTTATGAGTTTTATACTACAGCTTTGTAGTGTAAAACTCATAACTACTGACTTTAGATTGCGTTACGAATCTTGCGGGATAGGCTGTACCGCTCACTTTTTGGCCTCCCAGAAAAAGCTTGTAATATCGGCGCTATGGAAGTCCCATTGAAAAAAGACTTTACGCAAATTGCATAAGTTAATTTGCGTTAAAGCCAAAAAAGTGTGCGGTTCCCCTAAACCTGCAAGACTCGTAATAGCAGCGGTAGTGAAAAAGCAGCGTTATGAGCCTTAACACTGCTTTTTCACTCATACCGCAAAACTCGTAATCTAGCCATTAGAGACTTACTGGACCCATGTATGAATAATATTGGGATATTTGTCGATATTTATACCAATAATATAATGATAGTAATCATACAGCTATGCTGTGGGGACCTTGAATATAATAATAACTAAATATGAATAATTTTGTTAAAGTACAAAAACATCACTGTAAGCAATTATATAGAGGTGGCCCTCAGTTTACAATGGTAATTTGCGCCGTTTCAGAATAGCAACCTTTTTTTCAGTCATGTGACTGCTATTGAAAAGCATTGAGAAGCAGTGCATTGATTAAAATAGCCAGTAGGTGGAGCTGTCCGCTTGTGTTGCAGCAAAGATATGCAAGCCAAGCAAGCTGAAATTAATCAGTTTAACTAGATCTGAGCTATCGAGCAGATTTCAAAGGAACAAGATCTACCTGTCTATAAATCAGTCCAGATTGGAATGCATAGAAAGAACTGTTTGCAGAAAAATGCAAGTAAAGTCTGTGTTGTGTGATTATTTTAATAGGTTTATAATGCTGTTTAGCAAATGTTTTTGTTCATTTAACTTAGTTTAATTATAAATTCTATGTTGTGTGATTATTTTAGTAGTTTTTTTACTGCTTTTTAGCATTTAAAGTCTTAATTTCAAAGCTTTAAAAATAATGTATTAGGTGTTACTTATGACAGCTAACTCCCTCACTTCCCATTGGCTTACATTATAAACTGGGTTTCAATTTACAACGGTTTCAATTTACAACCATTCCTTCAGGAACCTAACCCCGGCGTAAACTGAGGGCTACCTTGTACTGACAAGCAACATTTGTTAATAGTTACATATTGATACTGATTAATAATATATATTTGTATGTGTACCTTAATATATAAGTAAATAAACAGTATCAATTTTATGCCTACATAATATAAAGCACAGACCCTTGTGATTAATATGTAATATAAAAAAGGTGAATTTTTCCTGACATTTGTCCTGCCATAATCCCCCTCTCGAGGGGGCCTGTCATGTGTGAGACAAGGTGATCTTGATAAATGTCCTGTTATCAGGTACACAGGGATTTAGTATCTGAATAGGGTAAAATCCAAAATGTAAAATATTGGTGTGGAAGAATATCAAAAGACAGTCAAGCAATGCCCACTTGAGTATAAAGTTTATGTCCCTTTATGTGGTTGCAATGCTGCATCTCCAAGAAAAAAAGTTTACAGTTTCTTTCTCCAGGCATCCACATAAACCAAGATACTGTATAGTGTGTGGTTACTGTCAGGATTAAACCACAAGATTGTTTCAGAACAACTTTATTTCTGTGTATGTATGTGGCTCAGGAGAATGTGTGCAACAACTGCATAACAAGTTATTGCCATATTGATTTGTAATACAGTTCCAAACAGATGACTATTATCAAGAATCACCCCTCTAGTTATTTCTGAGCAGTTTAACTATTAAAGTATAATACTCAGTTAAAATATTTGGTGAGAACCATTTTATCCTTTGGTTTAATTGAGCAAGTAATTTAAACAAGTTTTAGTTTTAGATTTACCTACAGCTTCATAGTTACCTTCAGTTAGAGTTTGTGGCCTATTTACTTTGGCCTAATAAACATGACATCCTAGAGTCATATTTGACGCTGGACTAATTTAAGTTCCTAAAGGTCAGGAGGATTCATTGTATTGGCTATGCCTTAACTTTATTAGCTTCTTTTAATAGGTTTACCCTATTCTAGGGACCCTTGTCAGTTTTGCAGTTTTGGACTTTTAAACCATATACACCCTATTAACCTTAGGCAGGGTATTCCTTCTAAAGGGGACTCTGCAACCCTGAGGAAACTTTAGGTACGGCATTTCAAGCCTACAATGTACCTTTCTCATCCTATTTAATACCTAGGTGGGTTTTCACTAGTAAAGTACCTTTGTGCTTTTGGAGAAGCTTACCTCCTTGTATATTCTTCATGGAACACCTCTGACCAAAGCATGTTTAGCTGTCTTAATCTTACTTTCTTGCTCTGAGTTTATTGCAACTCTTATAAGGTTCCCTTCCCCTAAGGGTATATTATAGGGAATCCATTTTTCCAGTAGGAGTGTGATTAACAAGAGGCCTAGTTATTAATGGTGTCCCATTTGGGAGTGCTACCTTCTGCTGTGTCTTTGGATTCATACTTGTGGCCTTTATTTTGGGGGAAGCCCTGAAGATTTGAGCACCCACTTTCTATTACCTAAAGAAGAAGAAGAAGAAGTCAGCTGCCAATATTTGTGTATCTGTGTATGTTTCTATTCAGCTATTATGCTAGGCCTATAGATGTATTTGAGTCTTAGGTTAACCTTTTTATGTGGAGGAAAAGAAAATACTACTTCCCCCTCTAGGTTTGTCACCCAACTAAAGTACAGAATAATCACAGTATGTTTAATACAATAACAATTAGAAAATCGGGTACTACCTGATGTCATCAGTTCCAGGCAGGACATTTGGCCTATCTGCATGACTGAGGAATGTAGATCCCTTCTTGCAGCCTGCAATTTCACTTTACCATTAATTCAGGATAAGAAGGCTTATAAGTCTCATGAGAACATCTTAGTTCTGTTAAACAAATAGGGAAAATGTAATTTTCTGTAGCAGTAACACAGTTCCCTGCAAAAATTGTATTATTAAGAAATAAAGACGCATCCAGTTTTGTCACTGTAAAATAAATCAGTAAAAGGACATAAACAAGTTGGGATAGAGACAAAATATAATAATATGTACTTTAATTTCTTTAACTGCAAATTTATACTGCAGTGCCTCGCTATTAACCCTTTCTTTGAAGTTTCCGAATTGTACAGCGCCAACTCCCCCCAAACAATTCCTTCTATTGCTGTATCTATATCCACCATTGATTTGGTAGAATGCAGACTTTAAAGGGACATTATACACTCATTTTTTATTTGCATAGATGTTTTGTAGATAATCTATTTATATAGCCCATAAAGTTTTTTTTTTTAATTAATGTATAGTTTTGCTTATTTTTAAATAACATTGCTCTGATTTTCAGACTCCTAACCAAGCCCCAAAGTTTTATGTGAATACGCTCGACTACCTACTCCAGCTTGCTCCTGTTTGTGTAAAGGGTCTTTTCATATGCAAAAGAAGGGGGAGGGGGGGAGTGTCTTATTTACCACTTGCAGTGGGCTTTCCAGCTACCTTTTCAACAGAGCCAAAGTGACAGCTTCTAAGTAAGTTTTTAAACAGTTTTATACTGGATTTTTATATCAGTATCTGTGCATATTATTCTTTATAGTAGTGTCTATTACATGCAGTTATATGAAAATGAGTGTATACTGTCCCTTTAACACTCCTTATCTGCTGGAGCATGCACTGTAAAAAAAAATCCCGTTGTTTTTACAGAAAAAAACTGGCAGCTGTGGTTGCCAAAATAATTCTGTAAAAATTACATTACAGTTTAAAACTGTTGTAATTTACAAAAAAATACATCTTAATCTGGTAAATCCAACATCTTTTTTCTGTTGTTTCTACAAAAAATGGCTGCCCTGATTGCCAGAATAATTCTGTAAAAAATACAACTTTACAGTTTTAAACTGTACATTTTAAAGTTTGAAACTGTTGTAATTTACAAAAAAAATACATTTTAATCTGGTAAATCCAACATCCCTTCTCTTCTAAATTAGCAATAGCCGTTCGCGTCATCAAATTTTCTCATTTTTTTTGGGGGGGGGGGGGCTAAGGCAGTGGCTTATAATAAATAAAGCGAATAATGCTGCTGCCATTACTCACCTTCTCATTTTCCATGCCAGAAGCAAGTACAGTGTTTTACATAGCCATATTATTCATGAAACACAATGTGCCAAAATACAATTAAAATATTTAGTTAATGTATAGGGGCCTATTTATCAAGCCGTCTACCGCAAATATGCCGGAATTCCGTATCGTAATTCCCCTTAGTTATCAAACCCTACAGAGCGACAAAAGTAGAATTTTGTGACGTAACATACGATCCGCCGGTCTCAGTCCGACACAGATCGATGCTTACGTCACTACAGATGTTCCGAATGCAAATTCGGCGCTATCTGACTACTTTTGCTAATTAACAAATATCTACCAGGTATGCTCGCCACTATTCCGGCCCAGCATACCTGGTTTTCAAACAGCCGCCCTGGAGGCGGCGGATGCCATAGGAATCAATGGGAGTCTGAAAGCTCATGTTCGCTGCTGCCCGATATCCCATTGATTCCTATGGGAGAATAAAAGTTAGGTTTATACCTAACATCTTAACATGTACCCCGAGTCTAAACACCCCTAATCTACCGCCCCCTACAGCGCCGCCACCTACATTATACTTATTAACCCCTATTCTGCTGTCCCGACACAGCCGCCACCTACATAAAGTTATTAACCCCTAAACCGCCGCTCCCAGAGCCCACCGCCACTCTAATAAACTTATTAACCCCTATTCCTCCTCTCCCGGAGCCCACCGCCACCTACATTATACTTATTAACCCCTAATCTGCCGCCCCCTACACCGCCGCCACCTACATTATGTTATTAACCCCTATCCATCCGCTCCCGGAGCCCACCGCAACTAAATAAAGTTATTAACCCCTAAACCTAACAACCTGCTAACTTAATATTAAATATTAACTCATCCCTATCTTATTATAAATTTAAACTTACTTTAAAATTAAATTAAACTATATTAAACTATTAATTAATCTACCCTAATTATTATACTAAAATTACATTCAACTATATTAAATTACTAATTAATCTACACTAAATATTATACTAAAATTACATTAAACTATGTTAAAAAAAATAATTAATCTCCCATAACTTTTAAACTAAAATTACATTAAACTACAAATTAAAATAACTATATTCTATATTTAAATACCTAACCCTATTTAAATAATTTAAATCTACACTAAAAAATTACTAAGTTACAAAAAACTTACAACTAAGTTACCAAAAATAACAAACACTAAATTACACAAAAAAATAAACACTAAATTACAAAAAATAAAAAACAAATTATCAAAGATTTAAACTAATTACACCTAATCTAAGGGCCCTATGAAAATAAAAAAGCCCCCCCAAAATAAAAAAACCCTAACCTACAATAAACTACAAATAACCCTTAAAAGGGCCTTTTGCGGGGCATTGCCCCAAAGTTCATTTAATTCTTTTGAACAGAACATTCAAATAGAATATTATATTCCTATTATATTCCCATGCCCTCTCAATAGGGTATGGATAAGATATAACATCAATGGAAGTAGAGCCTATAAAATTCCATTTCAGTAAACAATGTTAGATTTGAAGTAATGAAAAATTACCGAATTTATAATATAAATAATTTCTATTTCCTTCACTGTATATAGAAGCAAACTTAGATATTTATTTTTGAAGAGAGAAATGTACTTATATATGTCTTCACATTAATTTGTACTAAAATACTCTGCTATGTTATATAATTACATATTTATTTCTGTATCTATAGCTTTGTTTCTCTGGGCTAACTCATTGTTAAAATCAGGTTTGGATATAACCTATACAATTTATATGTGTTAAAATGTAAAGTTTAAACTTCATTAGAATGAGCTTAATGAATCATTTCAATTGTTTGAACATAAAATGATTTATCAGTTCACATATTATTGAAGGGTTAACTTTGATTCTAAAAGGTGTGTCATTGTTCCGCCCCGCGTAAAAAGTTAATAATAATAAAAATTATTGCAATGATGAGCTTTTAATATTTCTTCAAATAAAGATATCTGAAACTCCATCTGTATCCAGTGCATCCGACTATTTGTAATACTATTGCCCCAAAGAAATCAGCTCTTTTACCTGTAAAAAAAAAATACAAATACCCCCCCCAACAGTAAAACCCACCACCCACACAACCAAACCACCAAATAAAAAGCTAACTAAAAAAACCTAAGCTCCCCATTGCCCTGAAAATGGCATTTGGATGGGCATTGCCCTTAAAAGGGCATTTAGCTCTTTTGCAGCCCAAAACCCTAATCTAAAAATAAAACCCACCCAATAAACCCTTAAAAAATCCTAACACTAACCCCTGAAGATCGACTTACAGTTTTGAAGATCCGACATCCATCCTCCAAGAAGCCGGGAGAAGTCTTCATCCAAGCGGCAAGAGGTCCTCCAAGAAGCCGGCCGAAGTCTTCATCCAAGCCCGCAGAAGTCTTCACCCAGACGGCATCTTCTATCTTCATCCATCCGGCGCGGAGCGGGTCCATCTTCAAGACACCCGACGCGGAGCATCCTCTTCTTCCGTCGGACTAACGACGAATGAAGGTTCCTTTAAATGACGTCATCCAAGATGGCGTCCCTTAGATTCCGATTGGCTGATAGAATTCTATCAGCCAATCGGAATTAAGGTAGAGAAAATCCTATTGGCTGTTGCAATCAGCCAATAGGATTGAAGTTCAATCCTATTGGCTGATCCAATCAGCCAATAGGATTGAGCTCGCATTCTATTGGCTGATTGGAATAGCGGCGGTATAGGGGTTAAACAGTTTAGTATAGTGGCGTTGTTTAGTGACAGGGTATAAATAAAGCTGGGAAAAAGCCGAAGAGCAGCAGAGGAGCTCATTGCCCCGTACTTGGTGCGCGGCTTTTTGACAGCTTTTTTTATAAATATGGAGAGCGTATTCAGGTCCGCGGCAGCGATGTTAGGCGAGTGTATTGGTGCCGGCGAATGCAGCACAGTTGACGGGTTGATAAATAGGCCCCATAGAGTGTCTTTTGCAGTGTAATGACGAGTTTTACCGTTAAAGCAACATTTAAATAAAAAAATAAATTTTCTGTAAAATGTATTCATTATAAGTTAAAGGTATAAAATTCTATGACTCCATATCCAATACCAATCTCAAATATAAAGTTTAAATTTATCTAAATTTTTTTTACATTGCCAGTTAGGATTATTGCTCAGCGATATATTGAACACTTCTATCTTAGACAATTTCATTTAACTTATGCACTGCTTTCTTATAGACTTGTGACTTTTACCAGAAATGTGAAAAATGTAACCCAGTGTAGACTAATGGGCCGAATTATCAAGCGACCGGAGCTTTATGCCCCGTGTTTCTGTCGAGCCTTCAGGCTGCTCCATAACCTGTCCGCCTGCTCTGAGGCGGCGGACAGACATCACCGGAAATCAACCCGATCGAATACGATCGGGTTGATTGACACCCCCTCTGCAGGGGGAGGTATTGCACCAGCAGTTCACCAGAACTGCTGGTGCAATGATAAATGCCGAGAGCGTCTGCTCTCGGCATTTATCAATGTGCAACGGACATGATCTGCAATATCGGATCATGTTGGTTCGCATCATGATAAATAGGACCCTAAGTATTTAAAAATACAAAAGCAAAGCTAGATATGCCTTAAGAGTTACTGTACTGAAAGACTTAAAAAAAATCCAACAATAACTTGTCTTTCAAAGAATTTAATAAAGGGACAGTCTACTCAAAAATAGGCCGGCTTCTAAATATACATTTTTGATTTTTCAAATAAAGATACCAAGAGAACAAAGAAAAAATATAATAGGAGTTAATTAGAAAGTTGCTTAATATTGCATGCTCTATCTCAGTATTTCCCAAATGCAGTCCTCAGGACCCTTACTCAGGTCAGATATTAATTATATCTTAACACACAGGTGAAACAATCAGCTCACCCATCAGCTGATTATTTCACCGGTGCTCTAGTTAAGATATAATGAATATCTGGCCTGAGTAAGGGTCCTGAGGACTGGGTTTGGGAAACAGTGCTCTATCTGAATCATAAAAGGTTAATTTTGACTAGACCCTTTAACTTCAATGCAGTAAACAAAAACATCTGTAATTTTTCAACATACAAATTTGTAATATGTATTTTACAAACATTAGAATAGAGAGCAGACAAATTAGTGATCATCTTATTGGATCTGAAAGAGAAAGGAGATGGAAAGAAACAAAGTCGAGAGAAAGAAAGAGTAAAAGTTAAATGGACATGAATACCATTTGAGACAACTGTCTCATTTTTAAATTAAATAAATTAAATCATTTTTATAACATATACTTACCTGACACCATTCCCTCCCCCCTGCATCTCAGTCGCATTACGCGGAATGCAGAAAGTGCACACTGCACGTGCACACAAGCTCCATCAGAGGGGAATCTTCTGATGGCGCTTGCGTATCAGGGAGGTGCACATGCATGGTGTGCACTTTATGCATTCATGGAATGAAACTGAGAAACAGGGGGAGGATCCGGTGGCAAGTAATTATATGCTTAAAAATGTTTGTTTGTTTTTTCATTTTAATAATCAAATATCTCATTCAGTTATTAAACTACGGAATGAGACAATTGTCTCAATAGGTGTTTTTTAGTGATGCATGTCCCTTTAAAGAAAAATAGAAAAAGAAAGGGCAAGAAAGAGGAAAAGACTTTTCTCCAAAAGTTGTCAGAGGACAATTTAAGAGGTTATATTTTTATGACTAAAAGTTAGAATTTTTAAATTCTTAAAGGATTACTGCATTTCCTTATTAGAATAAATTGAACAAATGTATCTTCAAACAAGCTCTTCAAATTGGCGTACAGGAATGCAAATCATGAAATATAAGAGCAATAAAACTGACGATTTTGCCTAAAATTTTTATTGGTTCTTCAGCTTGAAGAAGTAGGCAGCTAATGAGCAGAAACAAATATTTAAGCTATGAGTGTGGCACATGTCAAATCTTACTGACTTAAGTCCATATTCACAGTAAAGCAAGGGAGGAACCGCACTCTTCCACTACCCTCCAAGGTGCATTCAAGTCCAGGACTGGCAGGGTCCACAAATATCAATAGCAAAATAGAAAGATGTAGGTAAGATAGGCAAATTTATTTGGACAAACACAGAGCAACGTTTCGACTCCCAATGGAAAAAGACTCCATTAAGAGTCAAGACATTGCTGCGTGTTTGTCAAAATAAATCTGCCTATCTTACCTACACAGAGGGCCTGGATCATTCTATTTTGCTATTAAGTTCATAGTCAGACATCACGCCACTCATGATCTGAAAGTTGCCGAATCAAGGTAAGAACTCTAGGGTTCACATGATGACAGGATTTGTTTGTCTTCTCTACTTTTGTGCCCTTCTCTGGGTTTATGGAAAAAAAACACCTTGGGAAATAGAAGAAAAACAGGTGACTGAATTAATAATAAAGTAGCTTCATTAACAACAACAAAAAACTTCACATCAATCCTAAAACATTTTTTCAAGCTATTATTAATTAAATATTTAAAGTGTTATTTAAATAATAATTAAAATTAATAATAATTTTAAACCCTTTTGCTGTAGACAAAATGTGGGGAATATCGGCGGGTTTCCCCATTCCGTGCAGACAATGTCCTCTACACTTTGTCCTGTATACTCATTGTTCTGCTAATCACATCAAGATCAGCGGCTTCTTCCGCCCTAGAATAGCCAACGGAGTGTCTGGCCAATCCGGGGGAATTCCCAGGGGGTGGACACGTCATGTTGTCGAGTATAAAGTTTCGATCCCCACACAACATAAACCATCTTGAAGAATAGCAGGATCGACCTAAAAAAAAGAAAAAAATTGTATAAAAACATACATTACAGTAAAAAAAACAAAAAAAAAAACAACAACATTGTGCAACATGAATCTGTGTCTAAATGAACAGAAAATAGAGAAAGGAAGAAAAATACAAGAGAAAAAGAAAAAAGACCAATGTAGGAAATGTATGAAATTGGCGCTGACACAGGGAAATGACACATTTAAAATCTGTAACAAAGTCTCTAGCAGTAACAGAGGGTTTATGCACACTGTGAATACAATAGAAACAAGCTTTAAAAGCTGAATATGTACAAAATGTCTGCTTGCAGAACTTTTGAAAAAGCAATGAGGTTCATTCCTATGAACCCTACAGTGCAGCACATAACCCCTCAACGTAATACTCATATGCTAAATCACTTGAAATTGATGCAGTATAACTAAAAAGCTGACAGGAAAATATCACCTGAGCATCTCTATGTAAAAAAGGAAGATATTTTATCTCACAATCTCCTCAGCTCAGCAGAGTAAGTTATGTGTAAAAAGTTATACTCAGCTGCTGTTCAGCTGCAGGTAAAAAAAATGAAGAAATGAACAGCAGCCAATCAGCATCAGCAGTGCTGAGGTCATGAACTCTTTTACTGTGATCTCATGAGATTTCATTTAACTCTCATGAGATTTCATTGTAAACTTCCTTACACTGAATAGGGAAATAACATGAGAGTGCACGAGGCTCAATCCCTTAGCTGTCACGGGACAGACATACTGATTTGCTGCTTAGAAGTCCTTTACAATGGGATGTGGCTACAGAGGAACTTTTGAGGTAAAATAACTTTCTTTTTTACATAGAGATTTTCAGGTGATATTTTCTAATCAGCTTTTTACAGCTATGCCACATCACTTTCAAGTGTTTAAACATTTGGGTATTAAGTGTTTTTCTGGGAAAAAGAAAAGGTAATCAATTTTAGCAAACTAACAGCTAGATTACGAGTTTTGAGCGCTATAGGAATTTTAACGATTGCCACAAAAGCGGCGTTATTTCACCTCCCTATAGCTCTGGTATTACAAGTTTTAAAAAAGTAGTCTTGTGCAGGTGAAATGGTTGCATTGAGCTCCATACCGCACCGAAAACAAGCACTGCTTTGACGTGCTCGTGCACGATTTCCCCATAGACATCAATGGGGAGAGCCGGCAAAAAAAATCCTAACACCTGCAATCGCAGAATGAAAAGCTCCGTAATGCAGCCCCATTGATGTCTATGGGTAAATAAAAAGTTACGTTTAAACCTAACACCCTAACATAAACCCCAAGTCTAAACACCCCTAATCTGCTGCCCCCGACATCGCCACCACCTACATAAAACTATTAACCCCTAATCTGCCACTCCCGATGTTGTCCACTATACTAAAGTTATTAACCCCTAAACCTCTGGCCTCCCACATCACTACCACTAAATAAATCCATTAACCCCTAAATCTAAACCTAACCCTAACGTAACCCTAACCCTAAGCCTAACACCCCCTAACTTTAACATAATTAAAATACAGCTAAACTAAAGTTACAATTATTAACTAAATAATAACTATTTAAAACTAAATACAAACTTACCTGTAAAATAAAACCTAAGCTAGCTACAATATAACTAATAGTTATATTGTAGCTAGCTTAGCTTTTATTTTTATTTCACAGGTAAGTCTGTATTTATTTTAACTAGGTAGACTAGTTAGTAAATAGTTATTAACTATTTTCTAACTACCTAGTTAAAATAAATACAAACTTACATGTGAAATAAAACCTAACCTGTCTTACACTAAAACCTAACATTAAACCCCCCCACTAAAATTACTAAAAATAAAAATAACTAAATTACATAAAAAAACTAACACTAAATTACAAAAAATAAGAAACAAATGATCAAAAATAAAAAAGAATTACACCTAATCTAATAGCCCTATCAAAATAAAAAAGCCCCCAAAATAATAAAAAAAAAGCCTACAATAAGCTACCTTAAAAGGGCCTTTTGTGGGGCATTGACCCAAAGATAACAGCTCTTTTACCTGTAAAAAAAATACAAACACCCACCCCAACAGTAACACCCACCACTCCCACAACCAACCCCCCCCAAATAAAATAACGATCTAAAAAAAACTAAGCTCCCCATTGCCCTGAAAAGGGCATTTGTATGGGCATTGCCCTTAAAAGGGCATTTAGCTCTTTTACATGCCCAGACCCTAAACTTAAAATAAAACATACCCAAAAAACCCTTAAAAACCTAACACTAACCCCTGACGATCCACCTACAGTTCTTGAAGTCCCGCTTGAAGGATTCATCCAGCTGGCGAAGTCCTTATCCAGGCGGCAAGAAGTCTTCATCCGGGCGGCCTCTTCTTTCTTCATCCAGCCGGCAAAGTCCTCATCCAGGAGGCAAGAAGTCTTCATCCAGACGGCATCTTCTATCTTCATCCATCCAGCGCGGAGCGGGTCCATCCTGAAGACATCCGGCGCAGAGGATCCTTTTCATATGGTCTCCTCCGTACACTGGAACTTCAATGCAAGTGACGTCATTCAAGATCGCATCCCTTGCATTCCTATTGGCTGAAAGGTTTCAATCAGCCAATAGGATTAGAGCTGCTAAATTCCTATTTGCTGTTCCAATCAGCCAATAGGATTAGAGCTGCTAAAATCCTATTGTCTGTTCCAATCAGCCAATAGGATGAGAGCTTATTTAAGTATATTTCATTGTGGGGGGCTTGCGGTTTAGGGGTTAACAGGTTTATTATAGCGGCGGTGTGGGCGGATGGCAGATTAGGGGTTAATTATATTTAAATAGTGTTTGTAGGAGGGTGTCTGTTTAGGGGTTAATAGGTTTATTATACTGGCAATGGTTTTGGGGAGCTGTGGAATAGGGGTAAATACATTTTAATAGTGGCGGCGATGTCCGGAGTTGCAGATTAGGGGTTAATAAATTTATTATAGTCTTTGCGATGTGGGAGGGCCTCAGTTTAGGAGTTAATAGGTAGTTTATGGGTGTTAGTGTACTTTTTAACACTTTAGTTATGAGTTTTATGCTACAGCTTTGTAACGTAAAACTCATAACTACTGACTTTAGATGGCGGTACGGATCTTGTGATTATAGAGTGTACCACTCACTTTTAGGCCTCCCAGGCAAACTCGTAATACCGGCGCTATGGGAGTCCCATTAAAAAAGGACTTTTTTAAAAGTGCAGTACTGACGTTGCGTGACTGGCTAAAAGGTGTGCGGTACACCTATCCCGACAAGACTTGTAATAGCAGCGTTAGGGAAAATGAAGCGTTATGGGCCATAACGCTGCTTTTTCACTCATAACGCCAAACTCGTAAGCTAGGTGTAACAAAATTGCCTGTCTTATAAGTTTTAACTTACATGGATTATCGCAAAATCCACTGCTCCACAAATGCTGAAAAAGTTAAGCAGTAAGCATGAACCTACCAGACTAATGAATTAACCCTCAGTCAGTCAGCATTATTATTATGACTACAAAATATGTCCTCACTCCAGTAACTGTGGTACAGCTATAAACAAGGCAGGCGGAAATAGTGGTTTTGTCTTTGAAAAGACTGAATTTATTGCCGTGATAGCTCTTGTAGAAACTGTAAATACTAAAAGAATAGAATTACAAGAAGCGCATGTGCAGTATGGTACAGCAACTTTATGCTACATAAGTCTGACATAAGAAATAGGCAGGAATGCAGGATAATCAATGTAAATAGAATGTAGGTCAGCTTCAGCAAGTAATCTACTGCTTACAGTTATTAGGTTATGCAAAGAGGAGGAGCTGAAGAGCTATGAACAAGATTATAAGAAACACTGACCCCTACAGGTAGCTGATTGTACTTCCTGCTCTGTCACTTCCTTTATGGGAGGCTGCATTTATAACAAAAAAACTACATCTTTAAATAGTTCATATGTAATGTATTTTTTAAAGTGACCTAATTCTATTATAGTTTTACTATAGTTTACTAATATATTGTTAGGCCTGCTCAATTCTAAACAGACGCAACTGGTTTTGCAACCCTTCATAACATAATTATACTGTACTTTTACACATTCTTATCTGTAAAATATAACATATAAATTTGTCAAATGTAATACAATTTCTTTTTGTATATATATGACAATCTGCCTAACAAAAACATTATTTTAACACTGTCAGCTTTTAATTTTAACTGTATTGTTTTGCTTTCGGTATTACAGTGTTTTCTCTGTTTAAACTACTGTATTCGGTAAATTCTACAAATAAATATGATTCTTTTAACATATTCTTACTGTAAAATTAACAGTTGTGTTTGGTTCTGGATTTACAATTGTATTTTTTAGTATTTTCAGAATATTTCTGTAAATTTAACAGTTTTATTGTTTTCCAATTTACACAAATTGAATTTTACCGTTAATTTCACAGGCATTTTTTAGAGTGTGCCTAGAAGCAAATAAGAAGCTGTGAACTCAGTTGAAATACAATGCCTGTGTTTCTGATGCTAAAGAGTGATAAGGAGGGTGGATCAGACTACTCCAGACAGCATGGCTATGTAACTAATTTTGCTTATTTTTGAAAACTATTTTAAAATACTTGCCATTTTAAACATTTTTTTTTATGCAAACGATTTTTACTTGTTTAACCGTTTTATGATATGCACAGACTTCAACATTTTTTATGGCACTTTAAGCAGCAATAAAACTTATTGCAGTTATCGTTTGACTGGTTAGTAACCAAATAACCATATATTTGTTAAAGTGTCACTTGAATCAATTCATTAAATTATATCTCATTTATTTATTGAACTCTGAGGGGGTTATTTTTAATAACAAACGGCTAGATTACGAGTTTTGCGCTACTAACTTGCAAGTTATTTCCACCGCTCACCTCCCTATAGCTCTGCTATTACAGATTTTCAAAAACCCGGCGTTAGCAAGCAATATGTCAGTGTTGAGCTCCATACCGCACCCAAATACCAGCGCTGCTTTGAGTTGGTTTTACATGCTCGTGCACGATTTCCCCATAGACATCAATGGGGAGAGCCGGCTATAAAAAAGTCTAACACCTGCAATAAAGGAGAGTAAAGCTCAGTAATGCAGTCCCATTGATTCCTATGGGGAAAGAAAAGTTATGTTTACACCTAACAGCCTAACATAAACCCTGAGTTTAAACACCCCTAATCTGCCGCCCCCGACATCGCTGACACCTACATTACACTTATTAATCCTAATCTCTCCCCGACATCGCCGCCACCTACCTACACTAATTAACCCCTAATCTGCCGCCCCTAACATTGCCGCCACCTACATTACACTTATTAACCCCTAATATGCTGCCCCCAATGTCGTCGCTACCTACCTACACTTATTAACCCCTAATCTGCCACCCCCAATGTCGCCCCACTATACTAAAGTTATTAACCCCTAAACCTAACCCTAAATGTAACCCTAACACCCACTAACTTTAATATAATTAAAATAAATCTAAATAAAAATTACTATCATAAACTAAATAATTCCTATTTAAAACTAAATACTTACCTATAAAATAAACCCTAAGTTAGCTACACTATAACTAACTAGTTCTAAAGCCCGTTCACACGGGCCATTTTTTGCAGTAAAGCGGTCCCACCCCTTGCTCTCTCCCCCTCTCTTTTGCTTTCTCTCCCCCCCTTTCTTTTGCTCTTTCTCCCCCCTTTTGCTCTTTCCCCCTCTCTCCCCCCCCTTTGGCGCTCTCCCCCCTTTCTTTCTCCCCCTCTCCCCCCCTTTTTTTTTCTCTCTCCCTCTCTTTTGCGCTCTCTCTCCCCCCCTCTTTCTCTCTCCCCCCTCTCTTTTGATCCGTCTCTCTCGCACACGAGCGATAGCCCCCACCACGCCCGGTCCTGCCCCGGCCACTCCCACCCACCATTTAACGCTGCGGACAGAACATCAGGAAGACTCTAAGGCCAGGTGTGTTTGTCCTCATGCTGTGTTTACTGCGCATGACAGCTTCGGACAAACATACTTGGCCTTTTATATTATAGGATAGTTACATTGTAGCTATCTTAGGTTTTATTTTTATTTCACAGGCACGTTTGTATTTATTTTAACTAGGTAGACTAGTTAGTAAATAGTTATTAACTATTTACTAGCTACCTAGTTAAAATAAATACAAATTTACCTGTAAAATAAAACCTCACCTGTCTTACACTAACACCTAACCTTACACTACAATTAAATAAATTACATTAATTAAATACAATTAACTAAATTACAAAAAACAAACAAACACTAAATTACACAAAATAAAAATGAAATTATCAAATATTTAAACTAATTACACCTAATCTAATAGCCCTATCGAAATAAAAAAGCCCCCCCAAAATAAAACCCCCTAGCCTAAACTAAACTGCCAATAGCTCTTAAAAGGGCCTTTTGCGTGGCATTGCCCCAAAGAAATCAGCTCTTTTACCTGTAAAAAAAAATACAAACAACCCCCCAACAGTAAAACCCACCACCCACACAACCAAACCCTTCAAATAAAAACCCTATCTAAAAAAAACCTAAGCTCCCCATTGCCCTGAAAATGGCATTTGGATGGGCATTGCCCTTAAAAGGGCATTTAGCTATTTTTCAGCCCAAACCCTAAGATAAAAATAAAACCCACCCAATAAACCCTTTAAAAAAACAAACACCAACCCCCGAAGATCCACTTACAGTTTTTGAAGACCGGACATCCATCCTCAACGAAGCTGGGAGAAGTCTTCATCCAAGCAGCAAGAAGTCCTCAACGAAGCCGGGAGAAGTCTTCATCCAAGCGGCAAGAAGTGGTCCTCCAGACGGGCAGAAGTCTTCATCCAGACGGCATCTTCTATCTTCATCCTTCCAACGCGGAGCGACTCCATCTTCAATACATCCGGCGTGGAGCATCCTCTTCTTTTGACGGCTAATGCAGAATGAAGGTTCCTTTAAGGGACGTCATCCAAGATGGCGTCCCTTGAATTCTGATTGGCTGATAGAATTCTATCAGCCAATTGGAATTAAAGTTGAAAAAATCCTATTGGCTGATGCAATCAGCCAATAGGATTGAGTTTGCATTCTATTGGCTGTTCCAATGAACCTTCATTCTTCAGTAGCCGTCAAAAGAAGAGGATGCTCCACGCCGGATGTCTTGAAGATGGAGCCGCTCTGCCTCGGAAGAATGAAGATAGAAGATGCCGTCTGGATGCAATTAGCAATTTACAGTTATTATTCTTTATAACATAGTACACCAGTTACATACTGCTGATTTAAATTTAAAGTGCAAATCTTTCTATCTGCGACAAAGCTAAACACAAGAGAATTTTTTTTTGAAAACCAAAACATTCACAATGTTATCGTTCTTCTCAAGGATAGTAAAGCAAGCTCAAAGTTGAATTTTTACTTAAAGGGACACTGAACCCAAAGTTTTTCTTTTGTGATTCAGATATAGCATGCAATTTTAAGCAACTTTCTAATTTACTCCTATTATCAATTTTTATTCGTTCTCTTGCAATCTTTATTTGAAAAAGAGGGCATCTAAGCTATTTTTTAGTTCAGGACACTGCACAGCACTTATTTATTGGTCAGTTAAATTAATCCACCAATCAGCAAGAACAACCCAGGTTGTTCACCAAAAATGGGCCGGCATCTAAACTTACATTCTTGCTTTTCAAATAAAGATACAAAGAGAATGAAGAAAATTTGATAATAGAAGTAAATTAGAAAGTTGCTTAAAATTGCATGAAATCACCAAATAAAACCCCCCCAGAAAAAAGTCCATACGACGTGCTCTTTGTGAAAAAAACAAAAATCATAAAATTACCAAATAAAGTCCATCAAAGATTGTCCCTCAGGACAAAGGCGCCCTCTAGAGGCTTCCGTCGATGGTTAAGGACAGATGCACCAGGATCAGCTCTTCTTAAAACAAAGTTGAGAAACTGCAAATATGAAAAAACAGAAAAAGGCGCTCCAATGGTGCAGGAGATCACAACAATTGTTGGAAATTGTATCAATACATCGCTCTACAGAATGATACTCACAAAAGGGGCGCACTATGTGGCAGTGCAAGTCAGGCAGGCTGGATAGATCAGAGCCCACCAGCTGGCTCACTCCAGATCGTGGATATACCAATGGTTGCTGCAAAATAAAGTGCAAGGAGGGAGGGGGAAGGGTGCTCCAATAGTGCATGAAATCACTACAGAATAGAGAAAGTTCCCAAAAACCCTCCATAGAGTATACTCACAAAAGTGGCTCACTATATTGCAGTGCAAGTTAAACCAGCTGGGTTAATATGAGCCCACCAGCTAGCTCACTCAGGCAAACAGGTACCAGATCCACAGTTAAAATAAAAGTAAAAAAACACTCAGTCTTCGATAAAAACCAAAATAACCTCTATGCATAGAGGACTATTTATTGAAAAAAAAAATATATTTAAAACTTAAATATAATCTGCAAAGACTCTTTAGACTCTTTGGGATCCCTCAAAACTTTTTTGTGGCAACCAACTTACTTGGAGCTAGGGAATTTTTTTAGGGTAGGAGCCCTTCTGAATGCACAAAGCGTTTTTTCACCCACTATTTCTTTCAATATTGTGTCATTTTGTAAAATAGGCCAATATTTCTCTATTGTGCATTGAATTTCTCTGTAGTTACTCTTGAATTGTGTTATAATTTTGGTGCATTCTCATATTTTTTCTCTGTCCTGACCTTAGACTGTAACAGTTCACCCCTATCTCTAGCTGTGGTCTTTATGTACCCCATAGCTAGTATTTGTGAATTATATCCTTTTTCTTTGAACCTATTCATTAAGAGGTCCACTTCCTCTCTAAAATCATGATCCTTATTGCAATTGCTGCGTAGTCTACAGAATTGGCTATATGGAATATTATTCAACCATCTAGGATGATGGTTACTCCTTCTATCAATGTAGCTATTACAATCTACCTTCTTAAAGAAGGATTTGGAGTATACACTCCCATCTATATCCCACCCTAGGGTGAAATCCAAAAACTCCATACTCACTGCATTGATATTATGTGAGAAAGAGATCCCAAAGGTATTATCATTAAGAAATTGTATGAAGCTTATGGCCTCTTCTTCAGTCCCACTCTATATTAAAAGAAGGTCATCTATGAAATGGCTATAGTAGACAACACTCGCCCAAAACTTAGATGGGTACATATGTTGTAATTCAAAATAACCCATAAATAAATTAGCAAAGCTTGGGGCGAATGTTGTCACCATGGCCGTTCCACAAGTCTGCAAAAAAAAATGTATCCTGATATATAAAATAATTTTGTTTTAATACAAAATTAATAGATTCAAGAATAAAGTTTCTCTGTTTCTCAGGCATGTACATATCTTGCTCTAAAAAGTAATTTACTGCTCTTAAACCAATGTCATGTTTAATATTTGAATATAAAGCGGCAACATCGCAACTAATCCAAATATGCTTCTTAGTCAGTGATCTTGGAAGAGACCTTAATTTACCCAATAAATCCATAGGGGCCTATCTATCAAGCTCCGAATGGAGCTTGATGCCCCGTGTTTCTGGTAAGCCTGCAGGCTCGCCAGAAACAGCAGTTATGAAGCAGCGGTCACAAAGACGGCTGCTCCATAACCTGTCCGCCTGCTCTGAGCAGGCGGACAGACATTGCCGGAAATCAACCTGATTGAGTACGATTGGGTTGATTGACACCCCCCTGCTGGCGGCCCGTTGGCCGCCAGTCTGCAGGGAGCGGCGTTGCACCAGCAGCTCTTGTGAGCTGCGGGTGCAATGCTGAATATGACGAGCGTATTGCTCGACGTATTCAGCGAGGTCTGGTGGACCTGAGCCGCACTGTCGGATCAGGTCCGCCAGACTTTCTTAAATAGGGGCCATAGTGTCTTTTATATAGGATTCTAAAAAATTGATATAACATGATAAATTATATGTTAGACACTCGATACTCAAAATGATGGGTCTCCCATTGGGATTCACAAAGTTATTGTGTATTTTTGGTAAATGATAATAGTATGCTACATATGCTACACTTGTTTTTTCTGGTAACAAAAACATTCTTTCCTTTTTATCAAGAATCCCCTGGGAGTACCCACCATCTATCAATTTTATCAGGTCGCTTGAGAATGTAAGTGTGGGATCAAAAGATAAAATCTTGTAATAGGATTCATCTTTCAATAGACGATCTGCTTCTTGCAGATAGTCCGATTTATTTTGGAGTACTACCCCTCCACCCTTATCCGCCTGTCTCATTATAATTTATGTGTCAGACATCAAATTGGAAATAGATTTTCTCTCAAATCTATTTAGATTGCCCCCATCCAAGTTAAATTGCTTGATCCTCTCCAGTTCTTTTAACACAAGTTTCCTAAAGACCTCCAAACTCGAGTTAGCGGGTACACTAGGATTAAAATTTGAAATGGGATGCATACCAGTATGGATTATATCACTGTACATGTGTTCCCATAGGTCATCTGGTTCAAAAGATACATAGTCAGTGGTGTCTCTTTCTGCATATTAGACCCCTCTAGTTTTTTGGCTGCAAAGTACCGCTGGATTGATAACTTCCTTACATATGTTTTAGAATGTGTGGGGGGATTGGTTGGAGTTAGAAAATAACAGATACTGTGCCCTTATGTAAGTCACAATAAGTATATTTTATACCAATGTTATATAATGATATTTGCTCACTGGGATAAGTATCTGTTGTGGATTCTAAGAGAGCAGAACTAAACAACTAGAAATACTAATTGTACAGAGAATACATTAGAATTCATAGCAAAGAATTCCACAAAAGTAGTATTATTATTAACTCCAAATAATGAATTGGATATAGGATTACTCTATATATTAAAAAGTTCCATATCATTCATACTTTAAGTCTTTATTCATTAAACTAGGAACAAACATTCACACAGTAGTAGCAAGAAAAAAGTTAAAAACACTTAAGTCCAGTCATAAACAATTATTGATTCACTGAATAAGCCAAAATTATTAATTAACATGGGCCCACAAGAGAATAATCTAGAGTAAGCTAAACCCTTACAATCCGAGGGCTGAATTACTTTTAAATATTAACTCATAATATCAGTGGGCACCATGAATCATAAAGAGTTTAAAAGCATAAATTCTTATTTGAACTTAGGCAAGCAAGTTTAAAAGCCACAGACAGGAGAGACACAGCTGCTCCTGCTGGACCCCTAAGGTCGCTTTTAAACTTGCTTGCCTAAGTTCAAATAAGAATTTATCCCACCAGTGTTTGTGCTCTTTTTTGAGGCAGGTTTCTAACTTATGGCTAGATTTAGAGTTCTGCGGCCAAAGGGGTGCGTTAGCTACGCGTTCATTTTTCCCCCCGCACCTTTTAAATACCGCTGGTATTTAGAGTTCACAGAAGGGCTGCGTTAGGCTCCAAAAAGGGAGCGTATAGCATAATTTACCGCCACTGCAACTCTCAATACCAGCGGTGCTTACGGACGCGTCCAGCTTAAAAAACGTGCTCGTGCACGATTCCCCCATAGGAAACAATGGGGCAGTTTGGGCTGAAAAAAAAACACCTGCAAAAAAGCAGCGTTCAGCTCCTAACGCAGCCCCATTGTTTCCTATGGGAAAACACTTCCTATGTCTGCACCTAACACCCTAACATGAACCCCGAGTCTAAACCCTAGCCTTACACTTGGATCAGATTGAGCTCGCATTCTATTGGCTGTTCCGATCAGCCAATAGAATGCGAGCTCAATCTGATTGGCTGATCCAATCAGCCAATCGGATTGAACTTGAATCTGATTGGCTGATTCAATTAGCCAATCAGATTTTTTCTACCTTAATTCCGATTGGCTGATAGAACCTTCTTTCATCGTTAGTCCGTCGGTGAAGAAGGATGGCTCCGCGTCGGCTGCTTGAAGATGGTCCCGCTCCACGCCTGATGGAAGAAGATAGAAGATGCCGCCTGGATGAAGATGTTTGCCGGTCCGGATCTCCTCTTCTATCCGGATAGAATGAAGACTTTGGACCCTCTTGAGGAGCTCTTCTTGCCGGATAGGAGGAAGACTTCGGACCCTCTTCTGGACGGATCGGTGATACCCGGCGTGGTGAAGACAAGGTAGGGAGATCTTCAGGGGCTTAGTGTTAGGTTTATTTAAGGGGGGTTTGGGTTAGATTAGGGGTATGTGGGTGGTGGGTTGTAATGTTGGGGGGGTATTGTATGTTTTTTTTTACAGGCAAAAAAGCAGAATTCTTTGGGGCATGCCCCGCAAAAGGCCCCTTTAAGGGCTGGTAAGGTAAAAGAGCTTTACAATTTTTATTTTAGAATAGGGTAGGGCATTTTTTTATTTTGGGGGGTTTGTTATTTTTTTAGGGGGCTTAGAGTAGGTGTAATTAGTTTAAAATTCTTGTTATCTTTTTTTATTTTTTGTAATTTAGTGTTTTTTTTTTGTAATTTAGTTTAATTGATATAATTGTAGGTAATTGTAGGTAGTTTATTTATTTTATTTATTGATAGTGTAGTGTTAGGTTTAATTGTAACTTAGGTTAGGATTTATTTTACAGGTAATTTTGTAATTATTTTAACTAGGTAACTATTAAATAGTTATTAACTATTTAATAGCTATTGTACCTGGTTAAAATAAATACAAAGTTGCCTGTAAAATAAATATTAATCCTAAAATAGCTACAATATAATTATTATTTATATTGTAGCTATATTAGGGTTTATTTTACAGGTAAGTATTTAGCTTTAAATAAGATTAATTTATTTAATAAGATTTATTTTATTTCGTTAGATTAAAATTATATTTAATTTAGGGGGGTGTTAGGGTTAGGGTTAGACTTAGCTTTAGGGGTTAATACATTTATTAGAGTAGCGGCGAGGTCCGGTCGGCAGATTAGGGGTTAATAATTGTAGGTAGGTAGCGGCGACGTTGGGGGGGGCAGATTAGGGGTTAATAAATATTATGTAGGTGTCTGCGGTGTTAGGGGCAGCCGATTAGGGGTACATAGGGATAATGTAGGTGGCGGCGGTGTGCGGTCGGCAGATTAGGGGTTAAAAAAATTTATTAGAGTGGCGGCGATGTGGGGGGGCCTCTGTTTAGGGGTACATAGGTAGTTTATGGGTGTTAGTGTACTTTAGAGCACAGTAGTGAACCGGCGTTAGCCCAGAAAGCTCTTAACTCCTGGCTTTTCTCTGCGGCTGGAGTCTTGTCATTAGATTTCTAACGCTCACTTCAGCCAAGACTCTAAATACCAGCGTTAGAAAGATCCCATTGAAAAGATAGGATACGCAATTGGCGTAGGGGGATCTGCGGTATGGAAAAGTCACGGCTGGAAAGTGAGCGTTAGACCCTTTCATGACTGACTCTAAATACCAGCGGGCGGTAAAAACCAGCATTAGGACCCCCTAACGCTGGTTTTGACGGCTAACGCAGAACTCTAAATCTAGGCGTTAGTTAATAATTGTGATATAGTGGCCTCACTAGTGTTACTTTCAGCAATATCGAAGTTGCTGTTTTGAATTAGTGCTCTTTTATCTAGCTCCTCTTGTAAAGATTGCATATTAGCAAACAATAATATGTGACAAATTAAACAATAAATATATAACATATAAATGTGCAATTCAAAGACAAATGCAATTCAAAAAATTAACATGTAAAAAAACAGAAAAAAGTCCATACGACGTGCTCTTTGTGAAAAAACAAAAAATCATAAAATTACCAAATAAAGTCCATCAAAGATGGTCCCTCAGGACAAAGGCCCTCTAGAGGCTTCCGTCAATGGTTAAGGAGAGATACACCAGGAACAGCTCTTCTTGGAACAAAGTGGAGAAACCGCAAATATGAAAAAACAGAAAAAGGCGCTCCAATGGTGCAGGAGATTACAATTGTTGGAAATTGTATCAATAAATCACTCTAAAGAATGATACTCACAAAAGGGGCGCACTGTGTGGCCTATTTTACAAAATGACACAATATTGAAAGAAATAGTGGGTGAAAAAACGCTTTGTGCATTCAGAAGGGCTCCTACCCTAAAAAATTCCCTAGCTCCAAGTAAGGTGGTTGCCACAAAAAAAGTTTTGAGGGATCCCAAAGAGTCTAAAGAGTCTTTGCAGATTATATTTAAGTTTTAAATTATATATTTTTTTCAATAAATAGTCCTCTATGTATAGAGATTATTTTGTTTTTTATCTAAAACTGTGAGTGTTTTTTTACTTTTATTTTAACTGTGGATCTGGTACCTGTTTGCCTGAGTGAGCTAGCTGGTGGGCTCATATTAACCCAGCTGGTTTAACTTGCACTGCGATATAGTGCGCACTTTTGTGAGTATATTCTCGCGAGGGTTTTTGGGATATTTCTCTATTTTGTAGTGATTTCACTATTGGAGTACCCTTCCCCCTCCCTCCTTGCACTTTATTTTGCAGCAACCATTGGTATATCCACGATCTGGAGTGAGCCAGCTGGTGGGCTCTGATCTATCCATCCTGCCTGGCTTGCACTGCCACATAGTGCGCCGGTTTTGTGAGTATCATTCTGTAGAGCGATGTATTGATACAATTTCCAACAATTGTTGTGATCTTCTGCACCATTGGAGCACATTTTTCTGTTTTTTCATTCTTAAAATTGCATGCTCTATCTGAATCATGAAAGAGAAAATTTGGGTTCAGTGCCCCTTTAAAGGAGAAACATTCAGCTAGATTTAGAGTTTGGGCTACCGCTGGTATTTAGAGTCAGTCAGGAAAGGGTCTAACGCTCACTTTCCAGCCACAACTTTTCAATACCGCAGATCCCCCTACGCCATTTGCGTATCCTATCTTTTCAATGGGATCTTTCTAACGCCGGTATTTAGAGTCGTGGCTGAAGTGAGCGTTAGAAATCTAACGACAAAACTCCAGCCGCAGAAAAAAGTCAGTAGTTAAGAGCTTTTTGGGCTAACGCCGGTTTATAAAGCTCTTAACTACTGTGCTCTAACGTACACTAACACCCATAAACTACCTATGTACCCCTAAACCGAGGCCCCCCCCACATCGCCGCCACTCTATTAAAAAATTGTAACCCCTAATCTGCCGATCGCACACCGCCGCCAGCTACGTTATCCCTATGTACCCCTAATTTGCTGCCTCTAACACCGCCGACCCCTATATTATATTTATTAACCCCTAATCTGCCCCCCACAACGTCGCCTCCACCTACCTACAATTATTAACCCCTAAGCTGCCGACCGGACCTCACCGCCACTATAATAAATGTATTAACCCCTAATCCGCCTCACTCCCGCCTCAATAACCCTATAATAAATAGTATTAACCCCTAATCTACCCTCCCTAACATCACCGACACCTAACTTCAAGTATTAACCCCTAATCTGCCGACCGGACCTCACCGCTACTATAATAAATGTATTAACCCCTAAAGCTAAGTCTAACCCTAACACTAACACCCCCCTAAGTTAAATATAATTTTTATCTAACGAAATAAATTAACTCTTATTAAATAAATTAATCCTATTTAAAGCTAAATACTTACCTGTAAAATAAACCCTAATATAGCTACAATATAAATTATAATTATATTGTAGCTATTTTAGGATTAATATTTATTTTACAGGCAACTTTGTATTTATTTTAACCAGGTACAACAGCTATTAAATAGTTATTTACTATTTAATAGCTACCTAGTTAAAATAATTACAAAATTACCTGTAAAATAAATCCTAACCTAAGTTACAATTAAACCTAACACTACACTATCATTAAATTAATTAAATAAAATACCTACAATTATCTACAATTAAACCTAACACTACACTATCAATAAATTAATTAAATACAATACCTACAAATAAATACAATTAAATAAACTAACTAAAGTACAAAAAATAAAAAAGAACTAAGTTACAAAAAATAAAAAAATATTTACAAACATTAGAAAAATATTACAACAATTTTAAACTAATTACACCTACTCTAAGCCCCCTAATAAAATAACAAAGCCCCCCAAAATAAAAACATGCCCTACACTATTCTAAAATTAAAATAGAAAAGCTCTTTTACCTTACCAGCCCTTAAAAGGGCCCTTTGCGGGGCATGCCCCAAAGAATTCAGCTCTTTTGCCTGTAAGAAAACCCCATACAATACCCCCCCAACATTACAACCCACCACCCACATACCCCTAATCTAACCCAAACCCCCCTTAAATAAACCTAACACTAAGCCCCTGAAGATCTCCCTACCTTGTCTTCACCACACCGGGTCCCGATCGGTCCAGAAGAGCCTCCGAAGTCTTCATCCAAGCCCGGGGGCTGAAGAGTGAGGTCCATCCTCCGGCTGAAGTCTGGATCCAAGCGGCGGCTAAAGAATTCCATCTTCGGGCAGAAGTCTTCATCCTATCCAGGCAGAAGAGTCGATCCGGACCGGCAAACATCTTCATCCAAGCCGCATCTTCTATGTTCTTCCATCCGATGACGACCGGCTCCATCTTGAAGACCTCCGGCGCGGATCCATCCTCTTCTTCCGACGACTAGACGACGAATGAAGGTTCCTTTAAGGGACGTCATCCAAGATGGCGTCCCTCGAATTCCGATTGGCTGATAGGATTCTATCAGCCAATCGGAATTAAGGTAGGAAAATTCTGATTGGCTGATGGAATCAGCCAATCAGATTCAAGTTCAATCAGCCAATCAGATTGAGCTCGCATTCTATTGGCTGTTCCGATCAGCCAATAGAATGCGAGCTCAATCTGATTGGCTGATCGGATCAGCCAATCGGATTGAACTTGAATCTGATTGGCTGATTCCATCAGCCAATCAGAATTTTCCTACCTTAATTCCGATTGGCTGATAGAATCCTATCAGCCAATCGGAATTCGAGGGACGCCATCTTGGATGACGTCCCTTAAAGGTACCTTCATTCGTCGTCTAGTCGTCGGAAGAAGAGGATGGATCCGTGCCCGAGGTCTTCAAGATGGAGCCGGTCGTCATCGGATGGAAGAACATAGAAGATGCGGCTTGGATGAAGATGTTTGCCGGTCCGGATCGACTCTTCTGCCCGGATAGGATGAAGACTTCTGCCCGAAGATGGAATTCTTTAGCCGCCGCTTGGATCCAGACTTCAGCTGGAGGATGGACGTCACTCTTCAGCCCCCGCTTGGGCTTGGATGAAGACTTCGGAGGCTCTTCTTGACCGATCGGGACCCGGTGTGGTGAAGACAAGGTAGGGAGATCTTCAGGGGCTTAGTGTTAGGTTTATTTAAGGGGGGTTTGGGTTAGATTAGGGGTATGTGGGTGGTGGGTTGTAATGTTGGGGGGGGGGTATTGTATGTTTTTTTTTTACAGGCAAAAGAGCTGAATTCTTTGGGGCATGCCCCGCAAAGGGCCCTTTTAAGGGCTGGTAAGGTAAAAGAGCTTTTCTATTTTAATTTTAGAATAGGGTAGGGCATTTTTTTATTTTGGGGGGCTTTGTTATTTTATTAGGGGGCTTAGAGTAGGTGTAATTAGTTTAAAATTGTTGTGATATTTTTCTAATGTTTGTAAATATTTTTTTATTTTTTGTAACTTAGTTCTTTTTTATTTTTTGTACTTTAGTTAGTTTATTTAATTGTATTTATTTGTAGGTATTGTATTTAATTAATTTATTGATAGTGTAGTGTTAGGTTTAATTGTAGATAATTGTAGGTATTTTATTTAATTAATTTAATGATAGTGTAGTGTTAGGATTAATTGTAACTTAGGTTAGGATTTATTTTACAGGTAATTTTGTAATTATTTTAACTAGGTAGCTATTAAATAGTAAATAACTATTTAATAGCTATTGTACCTGGTTAAAATAAATACAAAGTTGCCTGTAAAATAAATATTAATCCTAAAATAGCTACAATATAATTATAATTTATATTGTAGCTATATTAGGGTTTATTTTACAGGTAAGTATTTAGCTTTAAATAGGAATAATTTATTTAATAAGAGTTAATTTATTTCGTTAGATAAAAATTATATTTAACTTAGGGGGGTGTTAGTGTTAGGGTTAGCCTTAGCTTTAGGGGTTAATACATTTATTATAGTAGCGGTGAGGTCCGGTCGGCAGATTAGGGGTTAATACTTGAAGTTAGGTGTCGGCGATGTTAGGGAGGGTAGATTAGGGATAAATACTATTTATTATAGGGTTATTGAGGCGGGAGTGAGGCGGATTAGGGGTTAATACATTTATTAGAGTAGCGGTGAGGTCCGGTTGGCAGATTAGGGGTTAATAATTGTAGGTAGGTGGAGGCGACGTTGTGGGGGGCAGTATAGGGGTTAATAAATATAATATAGGGGTCGGCGGTGTTATGGGCAGCAGATTAGGGGTACATAGCTATAATGTAGGTTGCGGCGGTGTACGGAGCGGCAGATTAGGGGTTAATAATAATATGCAGGGGTCAGCGATAGCGGGGGCGGCAGATTAGGGGTTAATAAGTGTAAGGTTAGGGGTGTTTAGACTCGGGGTTCATGTTAGGGTGTTAGGTGCAGACTTAGGAAGTGTTTCCCCATAGGAAACAATGGGGCTGCGTTAGGAGCTGAACGCTGCTTTTTTGCAGGTGTTAGGTTTTTTTTCAGCTCAAAATGCCCCATTGTTTTCTATGGGGGAATCGTGCACGAGCACGTTTTTTAAGCTGGCCGCATCCGTAAGCACCACTGGTATTTAGAGTTGCAGTGGCGGTAAATTATGCTCTACGCTCCCTTTTTGGAGCCTAACGCAGCCATTCTGTGAACTCTAAATACCAGCTGTATTTAAAAGGTGCGGGGAAAAAAAAGCATGCGTTAGCTACACGGGTCGTTACCGACAAAACTCTAAATCTAGGCGATTGTTTTTACTGTATAAAGAAATAAAATGTACAATTAAACTTAAAGGATTACTTTCTGTTATAATTTTTAAGCTAAACAACTAACTTATTAAAGTTAATAAACATTAATTAAAACCTACTGACCTATATTTTCTCCAAAACGAAGTTTCATAACGTTCTAAAAGTTATATCTTTTATTCGCCGATGATGTCACGTTATCCTGCCCACTATTTTCAGCACTGCATGTTCAAAATACTTAAACCAATAACTTTGTGTTTAAAGCGCCATTTTGGAACCTAGGTATTGTAAACGGATTGGTACAGAGCAAAGGATACCCACGGAGTGGGTTTGGAAAACAATTAAATTTGCAGACAAGATTTCTGATATACGGTAGAGATATGTTAATGAAATGCTATTGATAAAAAGCGTATTTAGGGTAGTTAGTTAGTAACAGGCATAGAAAATATTTACTTACAGTGGCCCTTTAATAAACGCTAATTATATTCACAAAAAATAATAATTAATAGAGGCTTAGAAATCTTGCTGTGCCTCCAAATACATGTTGTAAATATTATCCTTATTATTATTATTATTATTACTTTTATTTCAGTAGAGTACCCGCAAGGTGTATTATGTGTTATGACACAATAAATATTATGGAACTTCTATAGCCTTCTGTTAATGCAACTCTATCTATCTATCTATCTATCTATCTATCTATCTATCTATCTATATATATATATATATAATAGCAGTTACAAACTTTGCAGGGGCAATGTGTGCAATTTAATAACACTCTGAATTATATAATTTGCAAAGGATAATACATATAAAACCTGAATCCTTTTAGTTCTGATTTGTCTTTTAGTTAAACTGAGACCAAAACAATAAACAAACTTTCGGCTAGATTACGAGTTTTGCGTTATGAGGGGTGTGGTACTAACTTGTTATTGTCACAGCTCACTTACCTACAGTGCTGGTATTACAGGTTTTTCTAAACCTGGCGTTAAAAGGCAATAAGTGAGCGTAGAGCAAAATTGTGCTCCATATCGCACTCCAATACCAGCGCTGCTTAAGTCAGCGGTGAGCTGGTTGTACGTGCTCGTGCACGATTTCCCCATAGACATCAATGGGGAGAGCCAGCTAAAAAAAAGTCTAACACCTGCAAAAAAGCAGCGTAAAGCTCTGTAACGCAGCCCCATTGATTCCTATGGGAAAATGAAATTTATGTTTACACCTAACACCCTAACATGAACCCCGAGTCTAAACACCTCTAACCTTACACTTATTAACCCCTAATCTGCCGCCCCCGACATCACCGACACCTGCATTATACTTATCAACCCCTAATCTGCCGCTCCGGACATGGCCGCCACCTACATTATACTTATGAACCCCTAATCTGCTGCCCCCAACATCGCCGACACCTACATTATATTTATTAACCCCTAATCTGCTGCCCACAACATCGCCAATACCTACATAATGTTATTAACCCCTAATCTGCCGCCCCCAAAATCGCCACAACTATAATAAACATATTAACCCCTAAACCGCCGTACTCCCGCATCGCAAACACTAGTTAAATATTATTAACAACTAATCTGCTGTCCCTAACATCGCTGCCACCTACCTACATTTATTAACCCCTAATCTGCCGCCCCCAACGTCGCCGCCACTATATTAAATTTATTAACCCCTAAATCTAAGTCTAACCCTAACACCCCCTAACAAATATAATTAAAATAAATCTAAATAAAACTTACTATTAATAACTAAATAATTCCTATTTAATACTAAATACTTACCTTTAAAATAAACCCTAAGCTAGCTACAATATAACTAATAGTTACATTGTAACTATCTTAGGTTTTATTTTTATTTCACAGGCAAGTTTGTATTTATTTTAATTATGTAGAATAGTTAGTAAATAGTTATTAACTATTTACTAGCTACCTAGTTAAAATAAATACAAATTTACCTGTAAAATTAAACCTAACCTGTCTTACACTAACACCTAACCTTACACTACAATTAAATAAATTACATTAATTAAATGCAATTAACTAAATTACAAAAAACAAACAAACACTAAATTACACAAAATAAAAATGGAATTAGTTATTGACTATTTAATAACTACCTAGCTAAAATAAATACAAATGTACCTGTAAAATAAAACCTAACCTAAGTTACACTAACACTACAATTAAATAAATAACCTAAATTAAATACAATTAAATAAATTAAATACAATTAGCTAAATTACAACCCCCCCACTAAATTACAGAAAATAAAAAACAAATTACAAGATCTTTAAACTAATTACACCTAATCTAATAGCCCTATCAAAATAAAAAAGCCCACCCAAAATAAAAAAAAACCCTAGCCTAAACTAAACTACCAATAGCCCTTAAAAGGGCCTTTTGCAGGGCATTGCCCCAAAGAAATCAGCTCTTTTACCTGTAAAAAACTTCAATCCTATTGGCTGATCCAATCCGCCAATAGGATTGAGCTTGCATTCTATTGGCTGTTCCAATCAGCCAATAGAATGCAAGCTCAATCCTATTGGCTGATTGGATCAGCCAATAGGATTGAAGTTCAATCCTATTGGCTGACTGCATCAGCCAATAGGATTTTTTCTACTTTAATTCCGATCAGTCAATCGGAATCTAAGGGACGCCATCTTGGATGACGTCATTTAAAGGAACCTTCATTCAGCAAGAAGCCGTCAATTGAAGAGGATGCTCCGCGCCGGAAGTCTTGAAGATGGAGCTGCTCTGCGTCAGAAGGATGAAGATAGAAGATGCCGTCTGGGTGAAGACTTCTGCCCGTCTGGAGGACCACTTCTGCTGGCTTCGTTGAGGACATCTTGCCGCTTGGATGAAGACTTCTCCCGGTAAGTGGATATTTGGGGGTTAGTGTTAGGATTTTTTAAGGGTCTATTGGGTGGGTTTTATTTTTAGGTTAGGGCTTTGGGCCGCAATAGAGCTAAATGCCCTTTTAAGGGCAATGCCTATCCAAATGCCCTTTTCAGGGCAATGGGGAGCTTAGGTTTTTTTAGTTAGGGTTTTATTTGGGGGGTTGGTTGTGTGGGTGGTGGGTTTTACTGTTGGGGGGTGTTTGTATTTTTTTTACAGGTAAAAGAGCTAACTTCTTTGGGGCAATGCCCCGCAAAAGGCCCTTTTAAGGGCTATTGGTAGTTTAGTTTAGGCTAGGGTTTTTTTTATTTTGGGTGGGCTTTTTTTATTTTGATAGGGCTATTAGATTAGGTGTAATTAGTTTAAATATCTTTTAATTAGTTTTTTATTTTCTGTAATTTAGTGTTTTTTTGTTGTTATTTAGCTAATTGTATTTAATTTATTTAATTGTATTTAATTTAGGTAATTTTTTAATTGTAGTGTAGTGTTAGGTGTTAGTGTAACTTAGGTTAGGTTTTATTTTACAGGTAAATTTGTATTTATTTTAGCTAGGTAGTTATTAAATAGTTAATAACTATTTAGTAACTATTCTACCTAGTTAAAATAAATATAAACTTGCCTGTGAAATAAAAATAAACCCTAAGCTAGCTACAATGTAACTATTAGTTATATTGTATCTAGCTTAGGGTTTATTTTACAGGTAAGTATTTAGTTTTAAATAGGAATTATTTAGTTATTAATAGTAATTTTTATTTAGATTTATTTTAATTATATTTAAGTTAGGGGGTGTTAGGGTTAGGGTTAGACTTAGATTTAGGGGTTAATAAATTTAATATAGTGGCGGCGACGTTAGGGACGGCAGATTAGGGGTTAATAAATGTAGGTAGGTGGTGGCGATGTTAGGGACAGCAGATTAGGGGTTAATAATATTTAACTAATGTTTGCGAGGCGGGAGTGCGGCGGTTTAGGGGTTAATATGTTTATTCTAGTGGCGGCAATGTCCGGAGCGGCAGATTAGGGGTTAATAATTTTATTTTAGTGTTTGCGATGCGGGAGGGCCTCGGTTTAGGGGTTAATAGGTAGTTTATGGGTGTTAGTGTACTTTTTAGCACTTTAGTTATGAGTTTTATGCTATAACTACTGACTTTAAAATGCGTTACGAATCTTGACAGGGTAGGGTGTACCGCTCACTTTTTGGCCTCCCAGGACAAGCTTGTAATACTGGCGCTATGGAAGTCCCATAGAAAAAAGACTATACGCAAATTGCGTAAGTTGATTTGCGGTAAGGCCAAAAAAGTGTGCGGTGCCCCTAAATCTGCAAGACTCATAATACCAGCGGTAGTAAAAAAGCAGCGTTATGAGGCTTAACGCTGCTTTTTTATTCATAACGCAAGACTCGTAATCTAGCCGATAGTTTATTAAAATAATTATTATAAATAATAAGCAATATTTTAATAAAGCAAATCAATAAACATATATCATTAGAATTAATTAATGATTATCAGGGTAGAACTAAGGACAACAGTCACTGATTTTATTTGCAGTAACTTTCGTATATAATAGAGAAACAGAAACGTTTGTTATTAAAAAATTCTCAGCATAGCTGGCAAGAATCAGGTAAACTAATAATCCTGGCAAACCATAACAAAATGATATTATTAACAGATTCCTGATTGACCCAGTGTTATTGTCGACAGATAAGACCAGGTTAACAGGAATTAATTAACAAAAAAATGTGTGACTATAAAGGGCAAACCAGAATTGATTAACTCACCTGATTCAATAAGAAAACTTTGAATATAAATGTAAAGAGCATCAATCATATTAACAAAACTATTTAATGTGGGTTTATTTCATATTGTTAAATCCTTCACTGGGGTTCAATGTAAAAAGAACCTCTTAGGCTACCTCTAGATCCTCTCTTGCCATTATCCTGACTTGTCTGTTTGGTCAGCTTAGCCTTCCATCTCCTCTGGACAGGGTGTGCCCCTCGTGTCGTCTGCTTGTGTCCCCTTGTGCCCCTCTTTGTGGGTGAGTGTGTATTTTATGGAAAACTTTTAACTCCACCCCAACTGATAAGGTTAGGTTCACATAAATGATTGGCTAACACTAGCACCTGCTTTTTAAATAAAGATAGCACGCGAACGAAGAAAAATTGATAATAGGAGTAAATTAGACAGTTAGTGTCGATTGTTGGTGGTGTGGGAGGGATACGAGGGAGGCGGGTGGGCGGCCCATTGCTGGTTCATTTCCTCTCAGCTGGGATCTGGTTGCGGCAGTGCGGCAAGGTTGTTGGGAACGCGTGCACTACTTAGTACAGTCCAGTATAGTATACAGTGAAGGGAGGGGGAGGGGAAATAAAGAATTCATTATTGGGAAAGGGATCTGGGAGGGGGAGGGTAGGGTATTTAGGGGGGCAGCTACACTACAGAAAAATGGGGTATCATTTTTAAAAAAGTCCAATTTTGACCAAAGGCGGCAAATAGGTAGAGGGGGGAGGGTTAGAGAGCTGTTTTTAGGGATACCAAAATGGGCCTCGATCTATACTTTGGGTTGTCTACTACACTACACTAAAGCTAAAATTAACCCTACAAGCTCCCTAATTAACCCCTTCACTGCTGGGCATAATAAAAGTGTGGTGCGCAGCGGCATTTAGCGGCCTTCCAATTACCAAAAAGTAATGCCAAAGCCATAAATGTCTGCTATTTCTGAACAAAGGGGATCCCAGAGAAGCATTTACAACCATTTGTGTCATAATTGCACAAGCTGTTTGTAAATAATTTCAGTGAGAAGCCTAAAGTTTGTGAAAAAATTAACGATTTTTTTTTATTTAATCGCATTTGGCAGTGAAATGGTGGCATGAAATATACCAAAATGGACCTAGATCAATATTTTGGGCTGCCTACTAAAAAAAGTATATACATGTGAAGGCAGGGATTTCTGACAGATATCAGTGTTACAATGTAACTATCGCTATTTTTTTTTTTTTAAAAATGGTTTGGAAATAGCAAAGTGCTACTTGTGCTTATTGCCCTGTAACTTGCAAAAAAAGCAATAAACATGTAAACATTGGGTATTTGCAAACTCAGAACAAAATTTAGAAACTATTTAGCATCAGTGTTTTTTGGTGGTTATAGATGTGTAACAGATTTTGGGGGTCAAATTTAGAAAATTTTTGTTTTTTAAAAAAAAAAATGTCATCATATTTTATCATTTTTTTATAGTAAACTGTAAGATATTATGAAAATAATGGTATCTTTAGAAAATCCATTTAATGGCAAAATAAACGGTATATAATATATGTGGGTACAGCAAATGAGTGAGGAAAATTATAGCTAAACACAAACACCGCAGAAATTTAAAAATAGCCCTGGCCCCAAACGGTAAGAAAATTGAAAAGTGCTGTGGTCACTATGGGGTTAAAGAAAAAGAATTGGGTTTAGTGTCCCTTTAATGTAATAGTATTTCTAATGCTTTGTTTAAATGTTATATTCATATTATGTAATTATGCAATTTAAATTGATATATTTGTACCTATTATGTATCATGTTACTAAATTCCCTTCCACATGAACTATTGAACGTCTAAATAGTATTTGTTATATTGAATATTAAATTCAAAATTTCGAATGTGGTTATTCGATCTAATTCGAAAACGAAAGTAACGTTTAAAAACCGGAAATAACATTCGATTACCGAATTTTAATGGATTTTCATTCTTATCAACATTCGATTGTCCAAAACAAATTTCCACAGGACTATTCATTCTACCAAACGAATGACACTTACAGCACTTTCGCCCATCCCTAGTATTTATAGGAATTTATTTTCCTTTTGTGTTTTTACTCACAGTAGGTGTATCACAACAGTTATTTTTATTAATCAGAGAGAACAAATAGCAAACATGGTGACAAACTGGCACACTAATAGCTAGACTACAAGTAGATCACTTTTTATCGCTCCCGCTTGTGTGTTAACTCCGCTAGAAGTAAGCTTTTTGCGTGCTCACACTTTAACACGGTTCAACTTGTAATATATTTCCCTATACACTTCAATAAAGTGGGGAAAAAACTAACACCCACTCACGCACAAACCCAATTGCGTTTAACAAAGTGCTCTAACCAACATGAAATATTAATATTTCACATTCCAATGTTTTTCACATAGCAGAAAATGTCCTATTTATTCATAAATAAAAATTTCTATATACATCTGATGTTTCTTGGTAAAATATATATTTATACACACACACACATATATATATATATATATATACACACACACTGTATATACTGTATACACAAATATATAGGAATATCTATTTATATATACTTAGAACATATTCCCTTATATGAAGAACATTGGAATGTGAAATATTGACATTAAATACTTAAACACATTCGGCTAGATTACGAGTCTTGCGTTAGCCTTTAAAAGCAGTGTTGAGAGGTCCCAATGCTGCTTTTTAACGCCCGCTAGTATTACGAGTCTTGCAGGTACAGGAGTACCGCTCACTTTTTCGGCCAGACTCGAAAATATCGAAAATCCACTTACGTCAATTGCTTATCCTATTTTTTCAATGGGACTTGCATAACACCGGTATTACAAGTTTTCCAAAAAGTGAGCGGTAGGCCCTCTCCTGTCAAGACTGGTACCGCATTTTAAAGTCAGTAGCTAAGAGTTTTATGGGCTAACGCCGTAGCATAAAACTCTTAACTAAAGTGCTAAAAAGTACACTATCACCCATAAACTACCTATTAACCCCTAAACCAAGGCCCCCCCCCACATCGCAAATACTAAAAAAAAATAATTAACCCCTAATCTGCCAAACCGGTCATCGCCGCCACTATAAAAAATATATTAACCCCTAAACTGCCGCACTCCCGCATGGCAAACACTAGTTACATTTTATTAACCCCTAATCTGCCGTCCCATAACATTGCCACCCCCTACCTACATTTATTAACCCCTAATCTGCCGCCCCCAACGTCGTCGCCACTATATTAAAGTTATTAATCCACTAAATCTAAGTCTAACCCTAACACCCCCCTAACTTAAATATAATTTAAATAAATCTAAATAAAATAACTAAATTATTCCTATTTAAAACTAAATACTTAACTATAAAATAAACCCTAAGCTAGCTACAATATAACTAATAGTTACATTGTAGCTAGCTTAGGATTTATTTTTATTTTACAGGCAACTTTGTATTTATTTTAACTAGGTACAATAGTTATTAAATAGCTATTAACTATTTAATAGCTACCTAGTTAAAATAAAGACAACTTTACCTGTAAAATAAAACCTAACCTAAGTTACAATTACACCTAACACTACACTATAATTAAATTAATTCCCTAAATTAACTACAATTAAATACAATTATCTAAAGTACGAAACCCCCCCACTAAATTACAGAAAATAATAAAATAATTACAAGTTTTTTAAACTAATTACACCTATCTAATCCCCCTAATAAAATAAAAAAGCCCCCGAAAATAATAAAAAGCCCTACCCTATACTAAATTACAAATAGCCCTTAAAAGGGCCTTTTGCGGGGCATTGCCCCAAAGTAATCAGCTCTTTTACCTGTAAAAAAAAGTACAATACCCCCCCAACATTAAAACCCACCACCCACACACCCAACCCTACTTTAAAACCCCAACCAGGCCGAAGTCCTCAATAAAGCCGGGCGAAGTGGTCCTCCAGACGGGCAGAATTCTTCATCCAAGCCGGCCAGAAGAGGTCCTCCAGACGGGCAGAAGTCTTAATCCAGGCGGCATCTTCTATCTTCATCCATCCGGCGCGGAGCGGGTCCATCTTCAAGACATCTGACGCGGAGCATCCTCTTCGTTCTTCATCCGACGACTGAATGAAGGTTCCTTTAAATGATGTCATCCAAGATGGCGTCCCTTCAATTCTGATTGGCTGATAGAATTCTATTAGCCAATCGGAATTAAGGTAAAAAAAATCCTATTGGCTGATGCAATCAGCCAATAGGATTTAACTTCAATCCTATTGGCTGATTGGAACAGCCAATAGAATGCAACCTCAATCCTATTGGCTGTTCCAATTTTTTCTACCTTAATGCCGATTGGCTGATAGAATTCTATCAGCCAATCTGAATTGAAGGGACGCTATCTTGGATGACGTCATTTAAAGGAACCTTTATTCAATCGTCGGATGAAGAACGAAGAGGATGCTCCGCGTCGGATGTCTTGAAGATGGACCCACTCCGCGCCGGATGAAGATAGAAGATGCCGTCTGGATGAAGACTTCTGCCTGTCTGGAGGACCTCTTCTTCTCGGCTTGGATGAAGACTTCTGCCCGTCTGGAGGACCCCTTCGCCCGGCTTCGTTGAGGACTTCGGCCCGGTTGGGTGAAGACTTCTCAAGGTAGAGTGATCTTCAAGGGCTTAGTGTTAAGTTGTATTAAGGGGGGATTGGGTGGGTTTTAGAGTAGGGTTGGGTGTGTGGGTGGTGGGTTTTAATGTTGGGGGGTATTGTACTTTTTTTTTACAGGTAAAAGAGCTGATTACTTTGGGGCATTGCCCCGCAAAAGGCCCTTTTAAGGCTTTTTATTATTTTGGGGGGCTTTTTTATTTTATTAGGGGGATTAGATTATGTATAATTAGTTTAAAAAACTTGTAATTATTTTATTATTTTCTGTAATTTAGTGTTTTTTTTCCGGTACTTTAGAAAATTGTATTTAATTGTATTTAATTGTAGTTAATTTAGGGAATTAATTTAACTATAGTGTAGAGTTAGATGTAACTATTTAATATCTATTCTACCTAGTTAAAATAAATACAAAGTTGCCTGTAAAATAAAAATAAATCCTAAGCTAGCTACAATGTAACTATTAGTTATATTGTAGCTAGCTTAGGGTTTATTTTATAGGTAAGTATTTAGTTTTAAATAGTAATAATTTAGTTAATTGTAGCTATTTTATTTAGATTTATTTAAATTATATTTAAGTTAGGGGGTGTTAGGGTTAGACTTAGATTTAGGGGTTAATAACTTTAATATAGTGGCGGCGATGTTGGGGGCAGCAGATTAGGGGTTAATAAGTGTAGGTAGGTTGCGGCGACATTGGGGGCGGCAGATTAGGGGTTAATAAATATAATGTAGGTGTCGGCGATGTTGGGGGCAGCAGATTAGGGGTTAATACATATAATGTAGGTGGCGGCGGTGTCCAGAGAGGCAGATTAGGGGTTCATAATATAATGCAGGTGTCAGCGATGTTGGGGGCGGCAGATTAGGGGTTAATAAGTGTAAGATTAGGGGTGTTTTGTCTCGGGGTGTTAGGTGCTTTACGCTGCTTTTTTGCAGGTGTTAGGTTTTTTTTCAGCCGGCTCTCCCCCATTGATTTCTATGGGGAAATCGTGCACAAGCACATTTTAGCAGCTCACCGCTAACGTAAGCAGCGCTGGTATTGAGGTGAGATGTGGAGCAAAATTTTGCTCTCCGCTCACTTTTCTGTGGCTAACGCCGGGTTTGTAAACACCCGTAATACCAGTGCTGTCTGTAGGTGAGCGTTGAGCTTAAACTGCTCGTTAGCACTGCACACCATTACTGACAAAACTCGTAATCTAGGCGTTTATTATTGCATAAATATGATTTTTCATGATTTCAGCTCCAATGCACTTATATATGTCTATATATGTATACATTTGTATTTATGTGTTTATATGTGTATATATGTGTACATATGTATTTATGTGTTTATATGTGTATATATGTCTGTAAATACACATATAAATACATATGTACACACATAAACAAACACACATATATATACGAAAGTTTATAGGGATTTGCACTCTTACCTCTTAAGATACGAGCCAGGGTGTCAGGAGCAGCAATATCCAATTCCAAGTAATAGATCCGCACTCGCTGAACTATTGAAAAAACAATAGTTTATTGTGTACAGTGATGTATCGGGGAGCCAACTGTCCCCTTCATCATACAGTTGGCTCCCCGATACGTCACTGTACACAATAAACTATTTTTTTTTAAAGTTCAGCGAGTGTGGATCTATTACTTGGAATTATATATATATATACGGTATATTATATATATATACACATACATACACATATTTAGACATGTATATGCATGTATCTCTATGTTAAAGCCGTTTGCAGCCTTTTTTTTCTAAAACCTGAGACCTCATATCTTTGAGCCCTTATAACTTTTTTATGCAATATTGTTTGAAATAATTTTTTCTGTACAGTGTTAATATGAGTGTAACTTTACTTTTAAATATATTTTATGTATTATTTTGTTTCTAAATTAAATTGCGCTCAAGCGAATACGTTTACTTTCAACTCGTAATATGCGCACTACTTCCGATGCACGTAAAAACCACGCTAGACCCCTTTTCATTCACGCGCCACTCGTAATTTAGCCCTAAATGGGAAATACTCACAAGAGCTTCTGAAAATTGTTGTGTGGACCGCAGGAAATACAGAAATTTCTGCACTTTGATTTTAATTCAGATTTTATTTATAGAATGTTAACTTCAAGTAAGGAAAATGACAAATAATAATACTTAATGATGATGCTTTTTCTTATATGTCTTTCTTTGATGCACACGTATTTATATTTGCTTTGCATCATATATCATATATCAAAAGAAGCCTTGATTGTAATGAATAACCATTATTTTCTTTCCTTCCTTTTTTTTAAAAAGAGCACTAAAAAAACTAGCCTTTCAATACCTACAGATTATCATTTGTGTTGTATCAAGGCGGAACTCAGCGTGAAAGAGGGTATGTTAGTCATCTGGAAAGTATTCTGAAGTCTGTTTGAGGTTGTTGGGTGTTGTCCTCAGACTTTAAGTGGATATTAAACAATATTTTTCTGTCCAGGTGCTCTAATATATTAGTATTGATATATTAAAGGGACATAATGTTCCGTCCATATGAAAGGGCAGGGGTTAACATTCTGATTTTTTTTTGTCTGAAAAAAGTAAAAGCCTTTTAAATTTAAGTGAAACTGTTGTGTGCTTTCTGCTAATACTTATTGTACCCTTCAACCAATGAACGGTTGCAGGAAGTGCCTATCAGCCAATCAGCATTAGGACTAAGAATCAGCCAATGAGTATTAGCAGGAAGTATGTAATTGATATTTTATTACTTTAAATCTAAATTTTCACAGCCCTTCATATTTTTCAAGCAAAAAAAGAAAAAGAAAATCTGAATGTTTTAATGCTGCTCTTTTATATGGGTGTCCCTTAAAATTCTAAAATAAAAACAATCGGCTAGATTACGAGTTGTGCGTTAAGGTAAAAAAGCAGCGTTAAGAGGTCCTAACGCTGCTTTTTTACGCCCGCTGCTATTACGAGTCTTGCAGGTATAGGTGTACCGCACACTTCTTTGGCCTTACCGCAAAACGACTGATGTAAACTTCATAAAGTCTTTTTTTCTATGGGACTTCCATAGCGCCGGTATTACTAGTCTGTCTTGGGAGGCCAAAAAGTGAGCAGTACACCCTACCCTGTCAAGAGTCCTAACGCATTTAAAAGTCAGTAGTTAAGAGTTTTATGGTACAACGCCGTAACATAAAACTCATAACTAAACTGCTAAAAAGTACACTAACAACCATAAACTACCTATTAACCCCTAAACCGAGGCCCTCCCACATCGCAAACACTAAACTTAAATTTGTAACCCCTAATCTGCCGCTCCGGACACCGCCGCCACCTACATTATATTTATCAACCCCTAATCTGCTGCCCCCAACATCGCCGCCACCTACATTATATTTATTAACCCCTAATCTGCCGCCCCCAATGTCGCCGCAACCTACCTACACTTATTAACCCCTAATCTGCCGCCACCAACATCGCCGCCACTATACTAAATTTATTAACCCCTAAACCTAAGTCTAACCCTAACCCTAACACCCCCTAACTTAAATATAATTACAATAAATCTAAATAAAAATTCCTATCATTACCTATATTATTCCTATTTAAAGGGACACTCAGGTCAAATTAAATTGTCATGATTCAGATACAACATGTAATTTTAAACAGCTTTCCAATTTACTTCCATTAAAAAAAATGTGCACAGTCTTTTATATTTACACTTTTTGAGTCACCAGCTCCTACTTAGCATGTGCAAGAATTCACAGACTATACGTATATGCATTTGTGATTTGCTGATTGCTATCACATGGTACAGGGGGAGTGGAAATATACATAACTTTGAAATTTGTTAGAAAAAAATCTACTACTTATTTGAAATTCAGAGTAAATGTTATTGTATTGTCTTGTTATCTTGCATTTGTTGATTATGCAAATCTACTGTGTTTACTAGTCCTTTAAAACTAAATACTTACCTATAAAATAAACCCTAAGCTAGCTACAATATAGTTTTAAAGTTTGTATTTATTTTAACTAGGTAGAATAGTTATTAAATAGTTATTAACTATTTAATAACTACCTAGCTAAAATAAATACAAAAGTATCTGTAAAATAAAACCTAACCTAAGTTACAATAACACCTAACACTACACTATAATTAAAGTTACTAAATTAAATACAATTACCTAAATTAAATTAAATTAGCTAAAGTACAAAAAAAACCTAAAACTAAATTACATAAAATAATAAACAAATTACAGATATTTAAACTAATTACACCTAATCTAATAACCCTATCAAAAAACAAACAAACCCTAGCCTAAACTAAACTACCAATAACCCTTTAAAAGGGCCTTTTGCGGGGCATTGCCCCAAAGTAATCAGCTCTTTTACCTGTAAAAAAAAATACAAACAACCCCCCCAACAGTAAAACCCACCACCTACGCAAACAAATCCCCCAAATAAAATACTATCTAAAAAACCTAAGCTCCCCATTGCCCTGAAAAGGGCATTTGGATGGGCATTGCCCTTAAATGGGCAGTTAGCTCTTTTGCAGGCCCAAACCCTAACCTAAAAATAAAACCCACCCAATACACCCTTAAAAAAACCTAACACTAACCCCCTGAAGATAGACTTACAGATCTGAAGACCGGACATCCATCCTCAAGGAAATGACAGAAGTCTTCATCCAACCAGGCAGAAGTCCTCAACGCAGCTGGGAAAAGTCTTCATCCAAGCCGGGCGAAGTGGTCCTCCAGACGGGCAGAAGTCTTCATCCAGATGGCATCTTCTATCTTCATCCATCCGAGGCGGAGCAGGTCCATCTTCAAGACATCCGACACGGAGCATCCTCTTCATCCGACAAATGAAGGTACCTTTAAGTGACGTCATCCAAGATGGCGTCCCTTAGATTCCGATTGGCTGATTCTATCAGCCAATCAGAATTAAGGTAGAAAAAATCCTATTGGCTGATGCAATCAGTCAATAGGATTAAAGTTCAATCCTATTGGCTGATGCAATCAGCCAATAGAATTGAGCTTGCATTCTATTGGCTGTTCCAATCAGCCAATAGAATGCAAGCTCAATCCTATTGGCTATCAGCCAATAGTATTTTTTCTACCTTAATTCCGATTGGTTGATAGAATTCTATCAGCCAATCGGAATCTAAGGGACGCCATCTTGGATGACGTCACTTAAAGTACCCTTCATTCGGCGGGTAGTCGTCGGATGAAGACTTCTCCTGACTTCGTTGAGGATTTGGCCCGGTTGGATGAAGACTTCTCCCAACTTTGTTGAGGACTTTGGCCCGGTTGGATGAAGACTTCTGCTGCTTCCTTGAGGATGGATGTCCGGTCTTCAGAACTGTAAGTCGATCTTCAGGGGGTTAGTGTTAGGTTTTTTTAAGGGTGTATTGGGTGGGTTTTATTTTTAGGTTAGGGTTTGGGCCTGTAAAAGAGCTAACTGCCCTTTTAAGGGCAATGCCAAACCAAATGCCCTTTTCAGGGCAATGGGGAGATTAGGTTTTTTTAGATAGTATTTTATTTGTGGGGTTGTTTGTGTGGGTGGTGGGTTTTACTGTTGGGGGGGTTGTTTGTATTTGTTTTTACAGGTAAAAGAGCTGATTACTTTGGGGCAATGCCCCGCAAAAGGCCCTTTTAAGGGCTATTGGTAGTTTAGTTTAGGCTAGGGTTTTTTTTATTTTGGGGGGCTTTTTTATACATCAGCCATGAGCATTGTGTCTAGTGGTTTGTACTTTAGCTAATTTAATTTAATTTAGGTAATTGTATTTAATTTAGTAAATTTATTTAATTATAGTGTAGTGTTAGGTGTTATTGTAACTTAGGTTAGGTTTCATTTTACAGGTACTTTTGCATTTATTTTAGCTAGGTAGTTATTAAATAGTTAATAACTATTTAATAACTATTCTACCTAGTTAAAATAAATACAAACTTGCCTGTAAAATAAAAATAAACCCTAAGCTAGCTAAAATGTAACTATTAGTTATGTTGTAGCTAGCTTAGGGTTTATTTTATAGGTATTGGAATAATGTGTAGTTAATTATAGTAATTTTATTTAGATTTATTTAAATTATATTTGTTAGGGGGTGTTAAGGTTAGGGTTAGACTTAGGTTTAGGGGTTAATACATTTAGTATAGTGGCAGCGACGTTGGGGCAGCAGATTAGGGGTTAATAAGTGTAGGTAGGTGGTGGCGACATTGGGGGCAGCAGATTAGGGGTTTATAAGTATAATGTATGTGGCGGCGGTGTCCGGAGCGGCAGATTAGGGGTTAATAAATATAATGCAGGTGTCGGCGATGTCGGGGGCGGCAGATTAGGGTTAATAAGTATAAGATTAGGGGTGTTTAGACTCAGGGTTCATGTTAGGGTGTTAGGTGTAGACATACATTTTATTTCCCCATAGGAATCAATGGGGCTGCGTTAGTGAGTTTTACGCTGCTTTTTTGCAGGTGTTAGACTTTTTCTCAGCCGGCTCTCCCCGTTGATTCCTATGGGGAAATTGTGCATGAGCACGTACGACCAGCTCACCGCTGACTTAAGCAGCGCTGGTATTGGAGTGCGGTAATGAGCAAAAATTTGCTCAACGCTCACTTCTTGTCTTTTAATGACGGGTTTGTAAAAACCCGTAATACCAGCGCTGCAGGTAAGTGAATGGTGAGAGAAAACTGCTCGTTAGCACCGCATAGCCTCTAACGCAAAACTCGTAATCTAGCCGAATATATGCAATATTTTGCACAATAAATATTTGTGCTTCAAAATGATTTTACTTGACAAAGGAGATAACAGAGATGAATTTGGACTTGTAGAACCCTTAAGCACAGGTTATAGGAAGAGCACCAATTCAATTTGCTTTTAATCCATGTGTGGTATCACCAACAATTTACCATTGCTTTATATACAGGTATCAATCTATAAATCAACACTGATTAGCTGTATATGAGCCATGAATCTGTGAATTGTAAAGCTGCATCTCTTGCAAATTGGGTACCCCAAGCAGCTGCATGACATATAGAGTCCTGCATTTCATTCCCCTCTTTTCTGGATGTGAAGGAGATACAAACCCTGTGCAATATAGCACTGCATGTCATGGGAGTTTTGCTACATTTACACTTTGTGCTTTGTATTTTATATCACATTAGACTTCAGATTTTGTCTTTTAAGTCTTATTTTCTGTGTAACTTTAAAAAATTAGGATCATACTTTGTTTATTTCTGTGTATCTTTTACAAATTTACTTTGCATTTTGCATGTGTTCTATTTAAAGTAAAACTGACAGTTTCAGAAAATGGGAGAGACAGGGGAGTTCCCAAGGTGTTTTTGAGGACCCAATTTTCAAAGAATCGACGTTATAAAAGTATCCAATTCATAAACGAGATTGCAGATGAAATGTTCTAAATGGATCTAATCTGTTAGAAGGTAGTCTCACCAAGAGGCATTTTATTACACTTCACATTAATGTTGCATTTTTCAGCAGCTACAATCGCTCAACTTTAAAGTAATTTCACGGTGTACTGAAAAGGTTTGCCTCTAATATTGCATTCACACGATGCAAAACGTGTTATTAAAATTAAACTCATTTGGTACAGTGTTACCGCAATATTAAAAGTCATACTGAACAACCCTTGACCCCCTGATTGGTAACTCCCCACAAACTATGCTATTTCATATAGGTATTAAGTCACACTCTATCCCCACCATTTTCCAGAGCATTTACCTGTTTTCGGCTGCCAAACTAGCAGTCGCAAGACTCTGGAAACAAAAGACAATCCCAAGATGGGCAGATGTAGTTAAGATCATGTCCTACTTCGAACAAATGGAATGCCCAATATTTACCCAACAGAACAAGGTGGCCTTACACTCTCAAATTTGGGACTCTTGGAGACAGCTGATTGACCCTCCAAGTGGACCTTCAGGTAGCACTCAATCTCCCATGAGTATAGAGTAATTATTGTCTGTCCCATAGTACAACTAGTCATCAGATAAACTCAGGTTATTACTCTAGATGCTTGAGTTAATATTTGTTTACTCCCCCCCCTTTAATTTTTTTCATTTTTCTTTTTCTCTCTTCTTCTTGCCTCACCTCTTCCCCTCCCACCTCCACCCCCTCCCTCCTCACACTTTGCTACCCTCCGTTTGGGTCACCGAGATAGTCAGTTATTGCTTTATATATAACAAACTATTTGTATTGTTATTCGCTTTTCTTTTCTGCAGTTATATGGTACTCCACAGTATTATTAGAAAATGTTGAGGCCGACTGTTGCAATGATATTACCAGATTGTATGTTCACCCATGTAATGTTTTTGTCACAATGCTATATAATGTGAAAATTTTGTTTACCAATTTCATGTTGGATGTTTGAACATTACCTTATTGTTCTTGTGACTTTTGACCTCAATAAAATATTATATAAAAAAAAAAGTCATACTGAACACATACTGAACAGACAACATGCCCCCTCCTCACAGCTGAGATTTGTTTTCACTGCACTTGAAATGTTTAAAGGCAGAGAGCCCTATACTTTCCTATGGAAGGCACATCGCTACTCATTTTGTATAGTGAGGGACACTTTTTTTAATTACATTTCACCTGGCGGGAGCTTTGCAAGACTGGCAAAACTGAAATGAGCATTTCTCGGTGGACAAATAAATCTTTAGAACATTCAGCCCCGAATCTCTCTCATAATTCTCATGATATTCTGTAAGCATTTTACACCTACACATCTCACAGATTTATCCCATCAACTATATGCAGGTGAAGTTTTCTCAATACACTTATTTATCTGTCACTAATCTAAAACTAAATGCAACTTAAATTGTAGTGAAACATGTCAGTTTAATTTGTATTTGCTGTATACTGATCTGTAGATATGTGCGATTCGTTTCGGATCGATTCGGAAATTCGGAAAATTCAGAAAATTCTGCGATTCGGATCGAACCGAATTTCCAAATTAAAATACTGCCGAATTTACCGAATAAATCCAAATTACTTCGGATTTATTCGGTAAATTCGGATGGCCATGGATTACACTACTATTGTACAGTATAAGTCTAATCCCACCTAACACTTACCGAAATTCCGAACTGAACCGAACCGAATCCAGCCGAATTTAGTACATAATACTAGTATAATCCCACCTAACACTTACCGAAATTCCGAATTTCCGAACCGAATCAAATCGAATCCAGCCAAATTTATTCGAATCCGAAAGAATCCGAAACAAATCCGAACCAAATTTATTCGAATCCGAATGAATCCGAAACAAATGCGAACCGAATTTATTCAAATTTTTCCGAATTCGAATCGATCCGAACCGAAATTCGAAAAAAATCTGAATCGAACCGAACCGAATTTTTTTGCCATGCACATGTCTACTGATCAGTGGCGTTACAGGGGGTCAACATGGGGCATTTGACCCCCCTCCCTGTCTGCCCCCCTGTCAGCCCTGGTGCTTCTGTGAAGTTTATGAGCGTATATATATATATATATATATATATATATATATATATATATAAAACATATATATATATATATATATATATATATATATAAAATTGTTTTATTGAGTTTTTGGGCCAGTGTATTTATTTTTAGACTGACTTACTGAGTAGTAATATGAGCAGCGCGCCTCCCCGTGTTCAGTCGGAAGAACTCCCACATACCCCATGCTGCTATGCTAGCCTCCTCCAGTTCCAGCCTGCTGGTCACGTTCCTACACAGCACAAGGAACACATGACCAGATACTAGAGAGGAAGAGGGAGGAGCCAGCCAGGCGCTGTGCAGGTCGAGCTAGAGAGCACGGGAAGAAGCAGGACCAGCCAACATGCAGCAAAGAAAGGGGTAAGTCACACAACAACAGGGTTACTTACTAGGACACACAGCTCACTCCACGGTCAAACAAAAAAAAAACACATTAGCTTGGTGACGATCTCCTTAGAGAATCTGTAAAATGCTGGTTGCTGTACATTCCCCTGAATCCCCTGTCATAATTGCTGATGGCTCACTCTGTAACAGACTTAACGTCTGGTCACTCAGACAAAAAAAAAAAACACATTAGCTCGGTGACGGTGTCCTTAGAGAATCTGTAAAATGCTGTCTGCTGCCCATTCCTCTGTCATAATGGTTGTTTCCAGTATGGCTGACAAGGTGGCAGAAGTGACAACACTCAATCATCTTCTAGATGTCAAAATCTGCAATGTCTGCAGACATCACTTCATTGCAGATTTTGACATCTAGAAGATGATTGAGTGTTGTCACTTCTGCCACCTTGTCAGCCATACCGGAAAAAACATTATGGCAGGGGAATGTCATGTAAGTACAGTGAGGAGTTCTGGTAGGCAGGTCTAGCTTTAGGCATCGCTCTAGAGGTACAATATTGAATTTATTTCTTTGTTAATACCTGAGGCTTTTACAACATTGCTTGTTCTTTTCTCTGCTGCTATCCAGAAATGCAGCGATCATGTGAGGCTGCTTTATCTCTTCTCTTGCTTCATTTCATTTCAACAGAGTACAGACTCTGCTGAAATAAAATAAAGCAGAGCTGCAGAAATCCTGGTAGGTTGAATACACGCAGAGCAACTAGTGGAAGCAGAAAGGCACCCTGCTGTATGTCAGAGATGAGTGTAGGCTTGTCATGCATATTAAGAGTAGCTAAGCAAGAACTTTGTTCAAGTCATGGATTTTATTGGGGTCAGCAATTAACTTTCAGGAGATGCAGGGTCTCAGCAGCTCTTAGTGCAGTTTCTCATGGTTTTGTCATTTCAAGTTGTATAACACCCATCTTTATTTAAAAGTGCATTGCCTTTCTGTAATATTTTTCTGTCTTATTTTTCAGTGTCTCTGTTGTGTCAGCGTCTGTGTGTCTGTGCCTCTATATGAGTTTCTGTGTCTCTGTGTTTGCATGTGTGTATCTCTATGCTTATATCTTTGTGTGTCTGTGTGTGTGTATGTGTCAGTCTGTGTATCTGTACAGAGACATTAGTAATAATTTAGTGTCCTGTCACCCAAAACACTCTGTATTTGTGTGTGTCAGTATGTCTGTCTCTCTGTATGTGTGTGTCTATGCCTCTATATGAGTTTCTGTCAGTGACGTGCAGTGAGGTCAGAGGCTGGTGAGGCACTAGCGATGATACACCGGAGGAACACATATATGAATGCAACAGAGGCAGCTTAAATTTACGATCAAATTGGCAGATTGCAGGTCCAATTTACTGCTATAAATACATTTGCTTCATTCTCTTGGTATCCTTTGTTGAAGGATATGCATCAATGCACTACTGGGTGCTAACTGAACATATTAAATGAGCCACTGACAAGAGGCATATATTTGCAGCCACCAATCAGCTAGCTCCAAGTAATTGCTTCTCCTGAGCCTACCTAGGTATGCTTTTCAAAGTATAATTAGATAACAGAAGTAAAATTAGATAACAGAAGTAAAATATAAAAGCCAATCTGGGCTTTGTTTCTCAGACAACAAGGCTAGCTACTGTCATAAAGTTAGTATAAAGAGTTTTGCAGCTGTTATCCACTAAAGCCAATTAAGGAGTGATATGTAGCAGGATAAGCCTTGAGAAGTAAGCAAGGTGCATTACATGTTCTGATAATTAGAAATTGCTCAACTTTCAGTGCTAAATTACATGAGAAAGGGGGCAAAATAAATAATGAAAATATATTGCAAAGTTGTTTCATTATTCATAACTAGGAAGGAAAGCTTTTGTGTGGCTCTGAAGAATGCTCAAAACAATACTAATAAGAATAAGCATGTTAAAATGAGAAATGCTTTAAATAGGTACTAATAGTAACAGATTCCACTTGATGCCCCTGTTTTTAATAGTATTTTTAAAAAACAGGCTTTTATTCATAAAAGTTTACCTTCACTTTAACACATGACAGTTTTTAATAAATAAATAATTTCAAAATCAATCTATCCACTAAACTGTTTTTAGGCTTCAAAGTAAATTATATGAGCCTAAAATAAATCAAAAGGAACACAGCTCTTTTTCTGGGACCCTCAAAGTTTCCTTCACAGTTAAAAATGCATGCATTATTCTTTTACAAAATCAAGCAATCTCATTAAATACTATAAAACTGCAACCCAATATTGTACAACTGTATAAATTGGCTTTTTGCTCCCCTCATAATCAATGTCCACACATGCCCGTGTATGTATCTATGTATTTATGTGTGTGTCTGTGTGTGTATGTATGTGTCGGTGTGTGTGTATCTATGTGTGTGTATGCATGTGTTTTTAACTATGTGTGTGTATGTATGTGTGTGTATGTATGTGTCTGTGTGTGTGTATGTATTTTTGTGTATGTATTTGTGTGTATGTGTGTGTATGTATGTGTGTGTGTATGTACTGTATGTATAATGTGTGTATGTATGTATGTGTGTGTATTTATGTATGTATGTATAATGTGTGTAACTGTGTGTGTATGTATGTGTCGGTGTGTGTGTATCTATGTGTGTGTATGCATGTGTTTTTAACTATCTGAGTGTATGTATGTGTGTGTATGTGTGTGTCTGTGTGTGTGTGTGTGTATGTATTTTGTGTATGTATTTGTGTGTATGTGTGTGTATGTATGTGTGTGTGTATGTACTGTATGTATAATGTGTGTATGTATGTATGTGTGTGTATTTATGTATGTATGTATAATGTGTGTAACTGTGTGTGTATGTATGTGTCGGTGTGTGTGTATCTATGTGTGTGTATGCATGTGTTTTTAACTATCTGAGTGTATGTATGTGTGTGTATGTGTGTGTCTGTGTGTGTGTGTATGTATTTTGTGTATGTATTTGTGTGTATGTGTGTGTATGTATGTGTGTATGTATGTACTGTATGTATAATGTGTGTATGTATGTATGTGTGTGTATTTATGTATGTATGTATAATGTGTGTAACTGTGTGTGTATGTGTGTAACTGTATGTATGTGTGTGTAACTGTATGTATGGATGCTTATGGATGTGTACGTAAGTATATGTGTGTGTATGTATGTGTGCATGTGTGTGTATGTATGTACAGTATGTATTTGTATATGTATATATGTGTCGATGTCTGTGTGTGTATATGTGTGTATGTATATGCATGTGTGTGTATGCATGTGTGTATGTGTGTAAGCATGTGTGTGTAACTGTGTGTATGTGTGTGTGTATTTATGTGTCTGTGTGTGTATGTATTTTGAAGTAGGACGTGGCGGCTGGCTGTGTAAAATTGGTACAGCCTGATGAAACGACCTATATGGTCGAGAAACGCGTTGCTGCTTTTAATTGTGTTATAATAAATTTTGACACATTTGCAGTACTTGCTCTACGTACTATTTTTATCTTTGTCACGGACCATTTACTATCCATTGGTGGTTTGATACCGGGCCTGCTGTATTTAGGTTGGCCGAGGACCGACCCCCGTACGTCGTCGGTCTTGGAAAGCGGTGGAAGCGATCCTAATCGCGCCCAGCCGCTTTCCGGTTATTGCAGTGATGCCTCGATATTGAGGCATCCTGCAATAACTCTTCTTAGCCATCCGATGCAGAGAGAGCCACTCTGTATCCCTCACTGCACTGGACATCGATGGCCGCAATCAGTGGGTGGGAGCCAATGTGGGAGGTGGGTGGGCGGCCTTCGTTGGGTGCCTGTGGTAAGAGGGGGTGGGATCATGGGCGGGGTTTGCCAGGGGCGAGCACGGATTCACGTTTTCATGCACGGGGCGGCGGGTGCGTGCACGGGGCTGGAGCGAGTGGGAACCGCTACACTACAGAAAAATGTAATTGTAATAATTGGGAGAAAAATTTTACTTTTTTTTAATTTGATCGCATTTGGTGGTGAAATGGTGGCATGAAATATACCAAGATGGGCCTAGATCAATACTTTGGGTTGTCTACTACACTACACTAAAGCTAAAATTAACCCTAGAAGCTCCCTACATCCAATTAACCCCTCCCTAATACAATTAACCCCTTCACTGCTGGGCATAATACACGTGTTGGTGTGCAGTGGCATTTAGCGGCCTTCTAATTACCAAAAAGCAACGCCAAAGCCATATATGTCTGCTATTTCTGAACAAAGGGGATCCCAGAGAAGCATTTACAACCATATCCTATATTATAAAAGACAAGTGTTTGTCTGAAGCCGTCATGCGCAGTACAGACAAACACTTGGCCTTAGATTCTATTCTCGCGCACCTCGGCATAGCCGACAGCTGACAGATTGGGAGCGCGAGGTACACAGCATACAAGCAGCTGTGAGATAGGGAGCGCGAGCTACTCAACAGCTGTGAGGTCTGCTGCGTGAGAAGCGGCAACGCGCTCCCCAGACCTCACAGCTGTTTGTGGCCGACGGGAGCGTCGCGAGGGGCGTGGCCGGGCGTCGCAAGGGGCGTGGCCGGCGGGTGTTGCCGCGATGGGGCGTGGCCGGGCGGGGTCCCGCGAAGACAGAGCCAGAGAGGGAGCAGGAGGGGGGTGGCAGAGAGCCAAAGAGAAGGGGGGGGGGCAGAGAGCCAAAGAGAAGGGGGGGGCAGAGAGCCAAAGAGAAGGGGGGGCAGAGAGCCAAAGAGAAAGGGGGGGGGCAGAGAGCCAAAGAGAAGGGGGGGGGTGGCAGAGAGCCAAAGAGAAGGGGGGGGGCAGAGAGCCAAAGAGAAGGGGGGGCAGAGAGCCAAAGAGAAGGGGGGGGCAGAGAGCCAAAGAGAAGGGGGGGCAGAGAGCCAAAGAGAAGGGGGGGGGGCAGAGAGCCAAAGACAAGGGGGGGGCAGAGAGCCAAAGAGAAGGGGGGGGCAGAGAGCCAAAGAGAAGGGGGGGGGGCAGAGAGCCAAAGAGAAGGGGGGGCAGAGAGCCAAAGAGAAGGGGGGGCAGAGAGCCAAAGAGAAGGGGGGGGGCAGAGAGCCAAAGAGAAGGGGGGGGCAGAGAGCCAAAGAGAAGGGGGGGGCAGAGAGCCAAAGAGAAGGGGGGGGGCAGAGAGCCAAAGAGAAGGGGGGGCAGAGAGCCAAAGAGAAGGGGGGGGGCAGAGAGCCAAAGAGAAGGTGGGGGGGCAGAGAGCCAAAGAGAAGGTGGGGGGGGCAGAGAGCCAAAGAGAAGGCGGGGGGGGGGCAGAGAGCCAAAGAGAAGGGGGGGCAGAGAGCCAAAGAGAAGGGGGGGGGGGCAGAGAGCCAAAGAGAAGGGGGGGGCAGAGAGCCAAAGAGAAGGGGGGGGCAGAGAGCCAAAGAGAAGGGGGGGGGGCAGAGAGCCAAAGAGAAGGGGGGGGCAGAGAGCCAAAGAGAAGGGGGGCAGAGAGCCAAAGAGAAGGGGAGGGGCAGAGAGCCAAAGAGAAGGGGGGGCAGTGAGCCAAAGAGAAGGGGGGGCAGAGAGCCAAAGAGAAGGGGGGGGGCAGAGAGCCAAAGAGAAGGGGGGGCAGAGAGCCAAAGAGAAGGGGGGGGGAGAGAGAGCCAAAGAGAAGGGGGGGGGGGGAGAGAGCCAAAGAGAAGGGGGGGGAAGAGAGCCAAAGAGAAGGGGGGGAGAGCCAAAGAGAAGGGGGGGGAGAGCCAAAGAGGGGGGAGAGAGAGAGCCAAAGAGGAAAAAGAGCCAAAAAGGAGAGAGAGCCAAAGAGGGGGGAGAGAGAGCCAAAGAGGGGGAGAGAGAGCCAAAGAGGGGGGGGAGAGAGCCAAAGGGGGGGAGAGAGAGCTAAAGGGGGGGAGAGCCAAAGAGGGGGGAGAGAGAGAGCCAAAGAGGAAAGAGAGCCAAAGAGGAGAGCAAAAGAGGGGAGAGAGACAAAGAGGGGGGAGAGAGAGCCAAAGAGGGGGGGCAGAGCCAAAGAGGGGGGGGGGAGAGCCAAAGAGGGGGGAGAGAGCCAAAGAGGGGGGGGAGAGCGCCAAAGAGGGGGGAGAGAACAAAAGAGGGGGGAGAGAGCCAAAGAGGGGAGGGGAGAGCAAAAGAGGGGGGGGAGAGCCAAAGAGGGGGGGAGCCAAAGGGGAGGGGGGAGCCAAAGGGGAGGGGAGAGCCAAAGAGGGGGGAGAGAGAGAGCCAAAGAGGAGAGAGAGCCAAAGAGGGGGGAGAGAGAGCCAAAGAGGGGGGAGAGAGAGCCAAAGAGGGGGGGAGAGAGAGCCAAAGGGGGGGGGGGCCAAAGAGGAGAGAGAGAGAGCCAAAGAGGAGAGAGAGCAAAAGAGGGGAGAGAGCCAAAGAGGGGGGGGGGGAGAGCCAAAGAGGGGGGGGGGGCAAAGAGGGGGGGGAGAGCCAAAGAGGGGGGAGAGCCAAAGAGGGGGGAGAGAGCCAAAGAGGGGAGAGAGAGAGCAAAAGAGGGGAGAGAGAGAGAACAAAGGAGAGGGGGGGAGAGAAAGCAAAAGAGAGGGGGGGAAAGAAAGCAAAAGAGAGGGGGGAAGAGAGAGCAAAAGAAAGGGGGGAGAGAGCAAGGGGTGGGACCGCTGTTCTGAAAAAAATGGCCCGTGTACACGGGCTTTAGTACTAGTATGCCATAATTGCACAATTTGTTTGTAAATAATTTCAGTGAGAAACCTAAAGTTTGTGAAAAAATCTCTGAAAAAGTGAACGATTTTTTTTATTTGATCGCATTTGGCGGTGAAATGGTGGCATGAAATATACTAAAATGGGCCTAGATCAATACTTTGGGATGTCTTCTAAAAAAAATATATATTTACATGTCAAGGGATATTCAGGGATTCCTGAAAGATATCAGTGTTTCAATGTAACTAGCGCTAATTTTGAAAAAAAGTGGTTTGCAAATAGCAAAGTGCTACTATAATTTATGGCCCTATAACTTGCAAAAAAAGCAAAGAACATGTAAACATTGGGTATTTCTAAACTCAGGACAAAATTTAGAAACTATTTAGCATGGGTATTTTATGGTGGTTGTAGATGTGTAACATATTTTGGGGGTCAAAGTTAGAAAAAGTGTGTTTTTTTTCAATTTTTTCCTAATATTTTATAATTTTTGTATAGTAAATTATAAGATATGATGAAAATAATGGTATCTTTATAAAGTCCATTTACTGGCGAGAAAAACGGTATATAATATTTGTGGGTACAGCGAATGAGTAAGAGGAAAATTACAGCTAAATACAAACACTGCAAAATTGTAAAAACAGCCTTGGTCCCAAACAGACAGAAAATGGAAAAGTGCTGTGGTCATTAAGGGGTTAAACTATAAAGAAAAGCTTTTGTGTGTTTTCCTCTCTTTCTCAGGTCTGAAGCAATACCTGAGGAAGAAAGGAAAACTGTTGAAAGCTTGTCTTTTAAGTATTAGGTTAGTACAATAAAAAGGTATCATTGCATACCGCATTACTCTGGTATTTTGGATTCTTATTTTTATATATTTAATTAGTTTATTTTCAGTGGTATTATATAGAGGTGAAAATTATTAGTGCCCCCCACCCCAGTTTTGACTGTGATATCTTATGTGCCCCCCCCCTATATATTGTTCCTAGAGTCGCCACTGAAACTGAGACCTTTTATCAGTACTAGGTGCTCCCGCTGTGAGATTCTATATCCCAGAGAGCTTCATTATTTTCTATAGGAGGCAGCTTTCATCTCTCTGGAAATTCCAGGTTCGTCCCTTTCTCTTAGAGAATTCAGTGAGTTCAGACATATAAAGTCTTCACTCTAATTTCTTTCTAAGATTGTGAATGTTTTATCATCAGGCCCTTGCTCTCTGGGCTTAATAGATTCTCTAAGAAATGTTCCCAACACTATTCTCCAAAAACAGTTTCTACCTTGAGATCAGTGTGCCTTGCATAGGAGTCCCCTGTATTCATGTATGTGAGGGTAATGCATACATTACAATACGGCTCACAAAAAAAAATGTAATTTAAAAATAGTACGAATAAATTAAATATTAAAAAAAGACACAGTAAACAACTGTATAGTTAAGTTGCATTAAAAGGTATAATATGTTTTTCTGCAAAAAATGCATTTTATAAAAAAAATATAAAAATAATTCATATTGAAATTATGCAGGAAAAAAAACATATTTATTGTTCACAGTAGTAATAAAACTACACTGTGAAATGTATTTATATTATGAAATTCAAAGTGCACTGTTTTCTTTATTGTAAAGCGACTTTTCCCACAGATGCTCAACAGGGGCGTTCTATGCATGTAGCTGAAAGATCTCTGCCAGGCCTTGGTGTATTCTGTAAATTTTCCTCTGTAGTTCTCACTGTTTTATTTTTTGTGCCAATACATGCAAAGCACTTATTGCCCTAATAGAAAAACACATGCATATCAGAATAGAGGGAATTGTATGATAATATATGCTGAGAACAGCATAATCCCATCTCATAAGTCGGAGGACAGGTCTTTTTTTTACAGAATTCTTTCAGGGCAGCACCAGAGAGGTGGCGAGGCTTTTTCATGCTCCTTCTGACAATATAGATCTAATCAGACCCAAAGAGTGTAAGGTAGAGAAAACAGTTACCTGTGTGCTGTTCCCAGTCACCATATATGGAAAAGGAGGTTACAGCATGTAAGTTTACCTGCCAGCATTAAATTAACCACTGTAGCTGAGTCCTACTTGTATACATTTCCAAAACCTCTAACATTACCAAAAGCTCTGTGGGTAGTGAGATATTAAACAGCTTGACTGCAGTGCCCATTGGCATTTAATGGGGGGCTATGTCAAGAGGGATGGGTCACTGACTAATAGTGGGCGTTTCTGGGCAGGCAGTTGTTGTGGCACAGGCAGTCACAGGCAAAGACCTCCCAAATCCTAATAGTCCTGGAGAATCCAGGATGGATGGGAGGTATATATTTTACTATGTGATGCATTCATGCATTTAAAACCAGTTATAATGTCCATACCGTTGATTGCTTCTTCAGCTTATATAGAGAAAAGAGATGAGCAAAACAAAACAAAAAATAAAGACTGCACTATAACTTACCCTGACGTGAAGAATCCTAGCGCAGCTTGAGCATGCTCTGAACACTTTTGAGTTTGATTAATGCGGGTAACGCTGCCAAAAGAAAATAGTTGATTAGATTCATTTTGCATGTTAGGCAACTTAATCACACACAAACAAAACATCTAATGCCATCCCTTAATGAGGAATAACAAACACATAATCACCCTAGGCAATGAATACCTCTTAATTAGAAAGCTGCAGTTGATTTTCATGAAAAATACAAAGCATTAGGTAATTATCATGATGCAGTTCTACTCTTGAAGAATAATGATAATTTACTTCTACTGAAAGCAACAATCGTTTTCCTTTGTAAATTTTTCTTGGCCTCAATATATTTAGCTAATTATCTGAATGAACAAGTTCTCAGAGACACAGTAAACATGGTTCAGTACTGTTGTATTAACCCCTTGGATTCAAAATAGGGCGGCAATATATTGGGCCAGATTACAAGTAGAGCACTAAATATCGCTTTCATGAAAGCAATATTTGCGCTCCACTGTGTAATACCAGCGCACACTAATATTCACTGGTATTAAAAGTTAACAGCAATGCGAACGCGAGCTTGCGTTCGCATTGCTGGGAAGCATTGCACTCACGAGAGCGCACTTCCATAGACTCCAATGGGAGCCTTGTTCTGATTCCATCAGAGATTGCATCAGAGCCTAAGCACAGTGAAAGGGTTAAGTAGCACAGCGATGGCAACAAATATAAATGTATATGATTATATACATATATATATTTATGCGTTAATATGTGTATATACGTATATACATATATATATATTTACTGGGAACATACAGTTCAAATAAGCCGCAATGTAAAGGCACTTTTCACCCCACTCCTGACAACTTTAGCCTCAAAATACTGCCTAGTGCAGTTATTTTATTAAGACATAAGGATGCCGCTATCTTTATTTTTTAATTAAAGACAATACGCTGTATTTTGTGGGCATTTGAGGCACATAAATAAAATTAACTAGAGCTCAGACTGGTTTATTTTAAAAAGTGTGACATTGTTACTGCAAGCTCCCGGTAGCAACAACCAGCCACTTGCAATGGCTGATTAATTATCGCGCACACAATAATTTAGTGCTCCACTTGTAATCTAGCCCTTTGTCTTTTAGCATCAAAGGGGTGCACACTGATACTAATAGCCATGGTTTTTACAGAAACATATATTAAGAATTTCATATGAAACCAGCTTTGGAGCCCTTGCAATGCAGGCTTGCTCATATGAGCGGCTATCAAAGAGTTAACGAGCAGAGATCATAAGACCACGGCTTTCTACCTCTCTACATTTAAGGTTCAGGTCAAAGCAAAACAGTGCTGCTATAGATTGTTAATGACATGGGCATACTTATAAGCGCCTATAAGCCTACCTTCCACCAAGAGAACAAAGCAAATTTGATAACAGAAGTAAATTGGGAAATTGTTTTACATTAAATGCTCTATCTGAATCATGAATGTTTAATTTTACTTTACTGTCCCATTAATGGTAAATGCAGCCCTAAGAATGAAATTCAAAATAAACAAAAGTAAAGATCAAAATAAATGTGATATTGACCACTGTGCACAAAAAAGTCTAAATAACTATGGTAGAATAGAAACTTCCAATCCAAATTAAAACTTCCAATTTGAAAAAAGGCAACTTCAAAGTAACATACAACAGGGGCATAACTACAGGGGTCTCAGAGGTCTCAATTAAGACCAGGCCCACACCTTGAGGGGGCCATCTGAGCTCTGCCACCAGTAAAGGCATTACTCCACCTGCATCATGTCTTGTCTCTCTGTGTGACCCTGCAAACCTGGCTCACAGTTTAAGGGGAGTGTATGGATTTGCCTTTACATTATGGTGGCAGGGTTTACAAGATGGTTGCTGTAGTGTTGCTGAATAGAAAAATCTGTAACCATATTTGTACATGAATTCTAAACATATCCTCTGGCATAGACTAACCAAGGAGAAGATTGTCTCACATTGATAGGGAAGTAGCGCCTCTTTCTCTTATGTGGGTGCCGGTTTAGCTCCTGCTGAGTTTAAACTGCCATAAATGTTCCTATTGAAATGGAGGGCTGGAGCCCAGAGTGGCCTAGTTATAAATGTCTCTGGACATCTAGTAGATACTCTGTATCAGCTTTAATCTTCTCAAAACCTGAAGAGAAACAAATAATATACATAATGTAACAGCAATCCAATCCAATCAAGGGGTTACTTGTGTTCTGAGCTATTATAGCTCTAAGAGAAATGCAGCACAAATAAATCTGGGCAATCAGGAACTTTTCCAAACCTTTTAAATGAATAAATATAGTTTTTACTATATGTTTAAAAACAAGAGCATATAGTCACTAATGTCTCACAATTACAGACAATCCACCTTGTAAAACAGTTACTTCATCACTATCACTCCAAATGCTGTCTCCGGATGTCAGATGACTAACACCGCATCTCTGGACCACACACGGAAACAGCATTTGGAGTGATTGTATGACTGCACCTTCTTGACTGTATTCTCATCTGGAGCCGAATAGGATGTTACAGGTGTGCATTTTTTTGTTTTAAAGGACAGAAAATTTAGCCATTAAGAAACAACCCCTCAACAAACCACTGGTAGTTTTAATAAAAATAGATACCCCTTCAGAAATCCTCAGTTTTTATTTAAAAAATGCATAAGGAAAATAATATTAATAAAAGGGTGGGCAATCAGTCAGCTCAATAGCACGGCTGGTACACTTGTGATTGGCCCTACCACTGATAGACCATATGGGTGTATTTGAAAAATATTTTTTTCTTAAGGATTTTTGAGTATAAATAAAGGAGGGGGCCTTTTTAAAGGAAGTGGAGGGGCTCTTAATAAATTTGTTTACTGTCCCTTTAAGGAGCTAAGCACACAGGCCTAGTGTAGAGCAGGGCCTGTCAATCACAAAAACCAGCGTGTTCTGGTTGATTTATTTCCATCACCACACCGGCAAGGCTCCAAAGCAGCATCTGCTGCTTAGTATATGGAGCCTTTGAATGTAACCTATCATGCAAATAAAGCCAATTGGTATTTTAATACAGAATATATGTGACCACTAGAGGGCGCAAACGCATTGCATTTAAGTCTTGCTCTACAAAAGATATACAAGAATGTAAAAGGTGTATACAAAAAAATAAGTAGCTTAAAACCGTAATTTATTCAAAGACGTGAAAACCTTGTAATTGCTACATAGAAAGAAAACTGCATTAGTAAGGTAATCAAGGGCAAGTTCTCCTAAAAATGTCATTTACAGTCTTTTCTCATATTAAATTGCATTAAATAGCAGTAACACGTTTCCCATGAATCCAGCTTATGCAATATTTAATTATAAATGAGCTTGCAGGGAAAATAAACCAGAACGTGTAATGTTCTATAAACTGCGTCTATGGTAATTGCTCCCAGAAAGCAAATTATTTTATAGGTCGCTTCATCAGATGAGAATTTAACACTAGAAATAGAAGACTTGTATAAATCCCTTTTGCAGGACTTTCTCTCATTATCCAGAACAGCAACATATAAAATTTGATCTCATTAAATAAAAGAAAAAAAAAGAAAAGAAAAAAAATTGTCCTATCTAGTTCAGTCTCTTCATAATTATTAAAAAGACATTAAACACTAAGTGCCACATTACAATTGGAGCGCAAGGGGTCTATCGCAGGTATTACAAGTTGAAAGTAAATGCAATCACTTGAGCTCAATCGCAATTTACGCTAGAATGATTACCGTGACTTCAGAGCTGGTTAACTGTTTTGCGAAACATAAGTGTCACAAAACACATCAAAAACACATTACAAAGCATAGTTACACTCATAATAAAATTATTAAAACAAAAATATTGCACAAAAAATGTATAAAGGCTCCAAGATATGAGATCTAAGGTGTTAAAAAAAAAAGGCAGGCAAAGTGCTTTAACAATGAGATACATACATATACATGTCTAAAGTTGCATATATAGATACAGTATGTCTAAGCGTTATCGGGTTTTAACGTTCGTTTATGCTCAAGTTAAATTGTGCACGTATTACAAGTTGAAAGTAAATGCAAACACGTGAGTGCAATCGCTATTTACGCTAGAATGATTACCACGACCTCAGAGCTCTGGTTAACTGTTTTGCAAAACTAAAAAGTGTCACAAACCACATAAAAAATACATTACATAGTACAGTTACACTCATAACAACACTAATAAAAATGTATTTTAAAAAATATTGCACAAAAAAGTTATAAAGGCTCAAAGATATAAAGGTGCCGATTTATCAATGACTGGCGGACAAAAACTTTTCTTTCATGCATGGTTAGTGTTTGGCTGAAGCCATTTATTATCAATCAACTGTGATTACTCTTTTTAAATCATAATGACAGAAACTACCCAAATGACCCTGATCAAAAGTTTACATACCCTGGTGATTTTGGCCTGATAACATGCACACACGTTGACACAAAGGGGTTTGAATGGCTATTAAAGGTAACCATCCTCACCTGTGATCTGTTTGCTTGTAATTAGTGTGTGTGTATAAAAGGTCAATGAGTTTCAGGACTCCTGACAGACCCTTGCATCTTTCATCCAGTGCTGCACTGACGATTCTGGATTCTGAGTCATGGGGAAAGAAAAAGAATTGTCAAAGGATCTGTGGGAAAAAGGTTTTTGAACTGTATAAAACAGGAAAAGGATATAAAAAGATATCCAAGGAATTGAGAATGCAAATCAGCAGTGTTCAAACTCTAATCAAGAAGTGGAAAATGAGGCGTTCTGTTTGATGACATACTGCATTCATCTTGCCATCAATCCTAACCAAATTTACTGTGCCTTTGTAGCTCACACATCCCAAAACATCAGCGATCCACCTCCGTGTTTCACAGTAGGAATGGTGTACCTTTCATCATAGGCCTTGTTGACTCCTCTCCAAATGTAGCGTTTATGGTTGTGGTTGTCTCATCACTCCAAATGACTTTGTGCCAGAAGTTTTAAAGCTTGTCTCTGTGCTGTTTGGCGTATTGTAAGCGGGATACTTTGTGGCATTTGCGCAGTAATGGCTTTCTTCTGGCCACTCGACCATGCTGCCCCTCTTTTTTAAAGTGCCTCCTTATTGTGCATCTTGAAACAGCCACACCACATGTCCTGTATTTCACCTGAAGTTATTTGTGGGTTTGTCTTTGCATCCTGAACAATTTTCCTGGCAGTTGTGGCTGAAATTTTAGTTGGTCTACCTGACCGTGGTTTGGTTTAAACAGAACCCCTCATTTTTCACTTCTTTATTAGAGTTTGAACACTGCTGATTTGCATTCTCAATTCTTTGGATATCTTTTTATATCCCTTTCCTGTTTTATACAGTTCAACTACCTTTTCCCGCAGATCCTTTGACAATTCTTTTGCTTTCCCCATGACTCAGAATCCAGAATAGTAAGTGCAGCACTGGATGAGAGATGTAAGGGTCTGTCAGGAGCCCAGAAACTCATTGACCTTTTATACACACACACTAATTACAAGCAAACAGATCACAGGTGAGGATGGTTACCTTTAATAGCCATTTAAACCTCTTTGTGTCAACTTGTGTGCATGTTATCAGGCCAAAATCACCAGGGTATGTAAACTTTTGATCAGGGTCATTTGGGTAGTTTCTTTTGTCATTATGATTTAAAAAGAGTAAACACAGTTGATTGATAATAAATGGCTTCAGCCAAACACTAACCATGAGTGAAAGAAAAGTTTTTGTGTTATTCATATTCTCAGAAAAATGGCCAAGAAATCATAAATTCTGCCAGGGTATGTAAACTTATGAGCACAACTGTATATATAGAAATATGTATTTAAGAATAAAAATAACATTATCCTGTAAGTGAAGAACATTGGAATGTGAAATATGTAAATATACAATAAAACACATAAATAAATATGTACACACACATGTATTTGTATGTATCTCTATGTTAAAGCCCTTTGAATGCCTTTTTTATTTCTCGCAACTGAGACCTCATATCTTTGAGCCCTTATAACTTTTTATTGCAATACTAGGCGATAAGCCTGCCCAGAGGGCAATCTATTTTAAAGAAAAAAAACTATAAACCCCAAAGCACAAATTACTCAAAATAAAAAATTTAAAATTACAGAAAAAAATAAACAAAGCTATCCAAAATAAAAAATGTAAAAGTAAACTAATAACCCTATAAACCCCCCCCAAATAAAAACACCCTCTAATCTAATACTAAACTACCAATAGCCCTTAAAAGGACTCTTGTAGGGCATTGCCCTAAGTTAAACAGCTATTTTACCTAAACAAATTACCAATTACCCTCTAACAGTAAAAACCCCCACCCACCAAGCCCCCCAAAATAAAAAAACCTAACACTATAAAAAACCTAAACTACCCATTGCCCCTAAAGGGGCATTTGTATGGGCATTGCCCTTAAAAGGGCATTCAGCTCTTTTACTGCCCTTAAAAGGGCAATCAGCTCTTTTCCAGCCCAAAAACCCTAAAAGCCACCCCAAAAAAATAAAAAAAGCTTAAGGCTAAGCCCCAAATAGTTACTCACTGTTTCTGAACTCTGGCGTAGAAGGTCTTCTTCCAGGTGGCTCCATCATCTTCTATCTTCATCCAGAACGAAGGTGGTGCGGAGCGGAGGTGCGGGGCTGTCTTCCCCAATGCTGCGGGGCTGTCTTCCCCAATGCGTGGATCCTCAGCGGCGGTCTTCAGCGGTGGTCCTCAGCCCAATAAATATGGGGTACCTTGCATTCAATTTTCAGTGTGCGACAGGCAATCGCATGAAGAGGAGCCTCAACGCCGCTGAGGACCGCCGCCGCTGAAGACCGCCGATGAGAACCGTTGCTGAGTACCGCCGCTGAGGATCTGTGCATCAGGGAAGCCAGCTCCGCACCTCTGCTCCACGCCGCCTTCACTCTGGATGAAGTTTGAAGATGATGAAGCCGCCTGGAAGAAGACCTTCTCCGCCGGACTTCAGGAATGGTGAGTACCTATTTGGGGCTTAGTCTTAGGTTTTATTTTTATTTTTTTGGGGGTGGTTATTTTTAAGTTTAGGAGTTTAATGGGCTATAAAAGAGCTGATTGCCCTTTTAAGGACAGTAAAAGAGCTCAATGCCCATACAAATGCCCCTTTAGGGGCAATGGGTAGTTTAGGTTTTTTTAGTGTTAGGTTTTTTATTTTGGGGGGTTTGGTGGGTGGGGGTTTTTTACTGTTAGGGGGACTTAGTATTTTTTAAATGTAAAAGAGCTGTTTAACTTAGGGCAATATCCTACAAAAGGCCCTTTTAAGGGCTATTGGTATTTTAGTTTAGGGGGTGTTTTTATTTTGGGGGGCTTTTTTATTTTCATAGGGATTAGGTTTAATTTTTTTAATTTTTGATAATTTTTTTTATTTTTTTCTGTAATTTTAGAGTTTATTAGTTTTTGTAATTTTAGATTTTTTTTGTAAATTAATGTTAGGTTTTATTATTATTATTATTTATTTTTTTTTAATAATTTTTTTTATTGAGATATTCAAAAAAGACAACAAAGAATATACAAATCAAATTATAGAATACAGGGACTGAGACAAAATGAAAGTTATACAAGCCCATTGGTCATAATATCACCCTGTGTTTACATATACAATCACAGTTGTCAATTTTATGAGAGATCTAAATGAAAGAAAGGAGTATAATCCAGACATGGGATATTGAGTTATGTCGATCTTTCTCATATTGCACAAATTTTCCAATAAAGTTTAAACATGCTTATAAACAAATCATTAATACTACAGCTAAGACTGAGGGAGACATCTCTCAGCCAGAGGAAGAAATTGGAGAAAAGGGTAAAGAGCAAGAAGAAGAAGAAAAGAGAGAGAGAAAAAAAAAAAAAAAGGGGGGGGGGGAAGGGAGGTAGAGGGAGTATATTAGCAGTACCTCGCGGAAAGCACACTATCTCAGAGTTCAAATTAAATCTGTCTACTCCACAGGGCCAACATCATTTTGTGAACCTCTAGGTGATGTGTTTTTAGATAGTGGTATCTCTCCAGGGAAAGGAGATCCGCAACGGCCACTCTCCAGTCTTCCAATGTAGGAATAATCTGGGTCTTCCATAACTTTGGTATGAGCTTCTTAGCTGCAGTGAGCATAAGTAGTAAGAGAGGGTGTTTACCCTCGCCAGACAACTTTGGAAGTGATAGGAACAGTAATGTGGTTGGGTCATGAGGAACCTGTGTTCCCAATATCTCCGACATTTCTGACATAATCTCTCGCCAGAATTCCCCAAGCCTGGGGCAAGCCCACCAGATATGGAGGAGCATGCCCTCCTCACCACAACCCCTCCAGCAGGTGTTATTAAGTGAGGGGTATATCCTGTGCAATCGGGACGGGGTTAGATACCATCTGCACAGGAGTTTTATGTGGATTTCTTGTATCACTGCCGAGACAGATGATTTTTTGGTCAGTCGGAAAGCATGACGCCAGGATTCCTCCTCTAAGTTACAGTTTAGCTCCTTCTTCCATGAGTACGTGTAGGAGGGGAGATTTAATGAGTCAGGGTTGCTTAGAATTTTGTAAGTTTTAGAAATCAAATGAGTCAGACTCGTTTGCGAAATGCAGAGCTCCTCAAAGGGTGTAAATTTTCTGCCAAAGTCACCTTTATGTTTGTGATGGGTTATAAAATGTATCAATTGGTGATAATGAAGCCATGAGGAGAAAATCTTCCCATGTGCCTCCGTCATGTCGGAGTGTGTTTTTAACTTCCCCTCTACCGTGACAAATGATATCGTACCTGTGCGGAGGCTATATGGTTGTAGTTTAGTAAATCCTAGTCTACGAAATGGGAGGGCATTGTGCTCTATGATGGGTGTGAGTGGGGCATTCCTAGAGGATATGTGTGTGGTCGTGGCCAGTATCTTATCCCAGTCTGTCAGTACATTAGCTGTGATGAGATAGTTATTAACTAGCTTGGGTCTGAGGTGATGTGTCGTCCAACCTAGTGTAGCGATATTGTTTAATTTGAGTATTTGTCTATCAATATTTATCCATGTTTTGTCTCTATGGTTGTGGGCCCATTCCACCATATGTTGTAACGAAATTGCTTGTTTATATCTTTCCAAACAGGGCACCCCCAAGCCCCCCTCGTCTCTTGATAGATACATAGTTTTCCTAGGGATTCTGGGTCTAGCCCCATCCCATACATACTGTTCAAATGTTTTTTGTAATTGCGGGATGTAACCCTCAGGGAGTGAAATGGGGAGGGCCTGGAGAAGATAAAAATACGGGGCAGGATGTTCATTTTAAGCACTCCAATTCTCCCTAGCCATGATAGCTTTTTGCTTTTCCAGGACGACAGGTCTCGGACAATGTCCTTTTTTAAGGCGTTATAATTGAGTTTAATTAAGTCGGACGTGTTGGTGGAGAGAAATATACCTAAGTATTTTAATTTATGTCGTGCGATGGGGATGTTGTAAGCACTACTCAGATCGTTTATGGAGCTTGGGTTAGTATTTATATTGAGGAGTTCAGATTTGGAAAGGTTTAACTGGAAATTGGAGATCCTACTGTAATTGCTCAACTCCGTGAGTAAAGCAGGGATAGATGTGTCGGCCTCTGTCAAAGTGAACAACGCATCATCTGCATAGAGAGCTTGTTTATGCTCTTGCTCCCCTATCATCATGCCCTTAATCTCAGTGTTATTTCTAATCCTCTGAGCCAATACCTCCATGGATATGGCAAAGAGGAGGGGAGAAAGGGGACACCCCTGCCTAGTGCCGTTTCGTATGTCAAACGAATCCGAGAGGACCCCGTTAGTTCTAATTCTAGCATTGGGGTGAGAATACAAAGCCATTGCCATATTTAGAAAGGGCTCAGGGAAGCCCATTTCTTGCATAGACCTTTGCAGAAATGACCACCGAACCCGGTCGAAGGCCTTCTCTGCATCGGTCGCTAAAAGGATCAGGGGTGTATTTGTCGCTTTCGCATGGTTTATAAGATGTATAATTTTTATGGTATTATCCCTGGCTTCTCTTCCCGGGACAAAGCCAACTTGATCGGTAGCTATCAATTTAGGCAGATATTTGTTTAGTCTATTAGCAAGAACTTTAGCTAACAATTTTACATCCGAGTTTATAAGGGATATGGGCCTAAAGTTTTCGGGACGAGTGGCTGTCTTGCCGGGCTTAGGGATAACAGTTATGTGGGCCTCTAGGAGAGATTTAGATAGAATCGGGGCATTTTGTAAATTGTTAAATAACTGTAGCATATGAGGGGATAACTGAGTGCTAAATGTCCTATAGTATTTAGGAGTAAGTCCATCTGGCCCTGGACATTTGCCCGCTGGGGTGTCTTTTAAGGCCTGCTGAAGTTCCTCTAGGGTGATAGTGGATGCAAGATCTTCACTCTCACTGTCAGTCAGAGTGGGGAGGTTAAGATTAGAGAAAAATTTATTCATGTGTTCTCTGAGGGTAGTCTCAACTAAATGAGGCTGAGATGGAGGGGTGATGTCTATATTGTACAATGACATGTAATAGTCCCTAAAAGTAGAAGCTATTAATTTACTACTGTGAACTATTTTACCCTCTGTGGTGTATAGGAATTGGATATATGAGGCCAATTGTCTCCTCCGCAGGGTTCTCGCTAGCACTCTACCCGGTTTATTCCCACCCTCATAGAAATATTGCTTAAGGCGTAAGGCCGTTTGCTGATGCTGTTTTATAAGATATTGTTTGAGTTCTGCTCTTGTGGACATCAGCTCCTGCCTACAGGTGTCGTTAGAAGGTTCTTGTTTATGGGTATCCTCAAGGGTGCTAATCTTTTCTAGTAATTTTGTGTGATAGATTTTGGCTTGTTTTGACAGTCTAATACTATGTTTGTTGAATATTCCGTGGATCACCGATTTGTGCGCCTCCCATTCTAATGTAGGGGATGATGTTGTTTTCGCATTGAGTGAGAAGTATTCAGAGAGGGCCCTCTCTGCCTCACTTAGAATAAGCAGATCGTCTAAAAGGGATTCGTCAAGTCTCCAGCTTTTACTTAAAACTGGGAGGTCAGGCCAAAGAATGGAGCAGGTAACAGGAGCGTGGTCGGACCACGTGATGTTACCTATTTCACAATGCGAGATAAGGGAAAGGCCAAGAGAATCAGTCATGACATAGTCAATTCGTGAATAGCAATTGTGGGGTGCAGAAAAAAAAGTATAGTCCCTGTCATTAGGGTGCAGGATTCTCCAAACGTTGTGTAAGGCGTGTGTGGTTAGGGCAGATCTGACTTTCTTAAGAACTGAGCTAGGTACACTAGTGGTTCCCTTTGAGGTGTTCACAAGTGGGTTAATGCCAAGATTGAAATCACCGGCCAGAAAAACCACTCCCTTAGCGTTATCTAATAAGAGGTTCAGTACGTGTTTAAGGAATTTATCCTGGGCAGTGTTGGGTGCGTATACGTTTAGAATAGTAAGGGGTTGGCCGTGTAGAGTGCCCACTAAGAGGATGAAACGTCCCTTTGGGTCTTTGGTTAGGTGGGTAATTTGTATGGGAAGTGTTTTATGAATAAGAATTCTCACTCCACTTTTTTTATCAGGACCGGAGGCAAAGATGGATGTGGGAAAGTTCTTGGGGACCCAATGCGGTTCTTTACCCCTCTGAAAATGGGTTTCCTGTAATAGAATAATTTGGCTTTTCAATTTGTTTAGTTCTCGGAGAGCAATCGAGCGTTTGCCCGGGCTGTTAAGGCCCTTTGCATTTATAGAAGTTAGCCTAAGAGAGTGTTCACCAAATCTGCTGTGCTGCATAGTGGGGGGGATGAGGAGGGAGAGAGAAAAAAAAAATGGGGTGGAAGCAAAAAGAAAAGGAGGAAAAATAAGCAGAATCAGAAGAATAAACTAGCAAGTGATAAAGGGAAGCACTGAGACAGTTATCAACTGATGAGAGTCTTAGTATACGAGGAAAGGGGAACAACAAAGGGGAATAGAGAGAACAGAGAGGTAGAGCTCCAAGAGAGGAGCGTGCACCCTTGTCTTGTGAAAGGGTAGCAAAAATGGGGTAGTGTCTTCACAACCGAATATGTGGAGAGTGTAAGAAAGAGGGCGTTTTTATTGATGGCACAAATGGGAGGGGGGGGAGGCAATGTGGGAGGGGGGGGAAGGCAATGTGGGGGGGGGGGAGGGGGCAAGAAGAGGAGGGAGAAGAGACTCAGGGGATACCCAACTTGCGCAATGTGGCTTTCCGCGTTCCCCAAGGCATCTCTGGTATAGAGCACGTGTGTCTTGGTAGCATCTGAGTTCAGACTGAGGGATCCCCATAAGGGGCTCCTGTGTTAGGGTACACTTGTATCTGATAATTTAGAAGAGGGGGTGGGACACTGATTATAAGAAGTTAAGGGATTTATAGAGGTGAAGAGGTTGCTCCACCAATCTATGGGTATTACAAACAGGGAGGAAATGAAAGCATGTGCTGTGCGCCAATTGCTAGGGGAGTGTTAGTAGGTTGATCTGGTTCAACAGTTGTATAAACGGTAAACAATCAAAGCAATGTAAATAACATCTCTAACAATGATAAACAACAAATAACTGTCCAATTATTCTGCTGAGCATAAACTTTTCTTACCCCTTCTTTGTAGCAGAGAACCTGAATAGGGGAGAAAAATGCACATAAAGCAAAAAGCAAAACATTCTTCAAAAACAGTGTGACACAATTAGAAAGAATCTGAGAACAGGTCAGGTCCATATGCTGCTATAGGCCCAAAGAAGAGAGCACCAAAAAAGGATACTACATAGGGTGGAGGGGCAAGTGAGTATGCTTCAACTCCCTCCACCTCACTGTGTCCAAGAGTCAGGTGTTGAAACAAGTTGAGGCCGGAACAACAACAGTCCAAATCGCCTATTGCCGATACTGTGTAGAAGGAGCAAGCCCTCAGGTTAAGATCGAAACTTAGATAGCCTCATTGAGGCATTTGAAGAGAGTTAGCCTGGGGTTGAGGAGTCCCTTGAGGATGATGAAGAGGCCTGGATGTTGTTGTCGCCAGTCAGAGAAACACATCTGTCGGGAGAGTCTGGGATTGAGAGTTCCCTGTAGAATAGGTTGAGGTCCGACCCAGGGTGGTAAATAGCCGTTTTATTGTTGGCTGATGCTATTAATGAGACCGGGAATCCCCATCTGTATTGTATTTTGTGCAATTTCAAGATGCTGGTGACGGTGGACAATTCCCTTCTCTTCTGAAGAGTGGTGGGAGAGAGATCCGTGTATAGCTGTATCTCCTCTCCTGCATGCATAATTGGGTGTTTTGCTCTTGCACAGCGCAGAAGATCCTCTTTATCTTTGTATTTAAGGAATTTAACAATTATATCTCGTGGCGGGGCTTTAGGAGGAGGTCTAGGTCTCAGGGCTCTATGAGCCCTCTCTATTTGGATGTCTTCGCCAGAGGGGTTATCTTTAATTACTCTAAATAGGGCCTGAAGATAACCTTCTATTGCCGGGGGGAAAATGGTCTCCGCAACTCCCCTTATTCTAAGGTTATTGCGGCGAGTCCTATTTTCTAGGTCCTCTAGCTTTTCAGAGAGCAGATATACCCTGTTATCTAATTCCTGGATTCCAGCTGTGTTAGATTGAACTTCAGTAGTTAAAGCAGTATGATTTGTTTCCAATGTGACAACTCTCTTCTCCATAGCCCCCAGATCTTTTCGTAGATCTCCAAAAAGAGTCCTCATTTCATGAAGCACAACTTTAATGTCATCTTTGGAGGACAAATGAGATATGTCTTTTTTTGTTATAAAGGAGCTTAAATCTGGTGCTTCCATGTCACTTGATACTGCCTTAGAGGCTATTGAATCTGTAGGTTCTTCTCTGTTTAGAGTAAGTGAATCCTTGGGCACTAGGTACTGATTGAGAGTCTTAGAGGAAGGTGTTTTGTCTCCTTTAGTCTGCCTCTTGCAAGGCATCCCCTGGTCTCTCGTGATGTGACCCTGGAACTGATGTGTGTATCCCACTGTATGTAATAAGGGAGCTAGAGTTAAGTATCTGATCTAGGCGACTTGATGAGGGTAGGTTGAAAGTCCTCTGAATATCTTTACTGAAGCAAGCAGGCTAACCTATTCACAGGCCACGTGGTTGGGGATAAAGCTGTCTCAGGCACGCAGCTCAATAAAACACATTGATATAAAACAAAAGTTATTGTGCTATATGAGGGTGAAAGAGGTGAACAAGGCAAGCCAAAGCAGAAACAGGTTTTACACTGCCTTTTGCGCCCTTGTCATAAGCGTGATTGGGGAGGTGAGAGGGAGTCTTGTTCACTGTGAAACTGATATGTTATAGTCTCCTCTCCATTTCTATAACTTGTGTCACAGCTATTGAAGTTAAGTGGCACCTTGGGGTTTATTAAATATATTTCCAGCTGAAGGTGTACCGCCCTGTGTTTATATAGGCAGTTTATTTTATTTGCTGCTGTCAGGAGAAGATGTAAGAATGCCCTCCTTCCCTCTGACCTGCTGCAAAAGGGGAGCGCCCCGGGAGCTCACGTGTAAATATGTCAGCCTCACCTACTGCAACCAGAGTCCTCGCGGCAGTTATAGTTCTCCTCCGTGTCTCCCGATATTTGTTACTGGGCAGTGCGGTCAGCGTGCTTGCCCTCAGCCGGATCCTGTCGCTCCTCTATCTTACAATCACTGCGGTGATACCAACTCCTACCGGTGCGTCTCAGGCCCTGTGCAATTAGGCCACAAACAGAGTACCTCTCCTCCCTGATATATAGTTAGATCAGGAAACACATGTGCTGAGTCTATCGTGAGGAGGGATCGTTAGGTATCAAAGGGGTAAAAAATTAGGGATTTATGCCATCAAAATTAGCTTTTCTTCGGTTTAGAAGACAGGAGCCCTTCTAGCAAGCTGCCATCTCCTAGCGTGACTAGACTCCGCCCCCCAGGTTTTATTAGTTTAATTGTAACTTTTTTGTATTGGTGTTAATTTAGGGAGTGTTAGGTTAGGGGGCTTAGTAATTAAATTAGTTATTTGTGTTGTATGGGGTTTGGCGGTTTAGTGGTTAATAGGTTAAGTAGATTTATTGCGATGTGGGGGTTTGGCGGTTTAGGGTTAATAGGTTAATTAGGTTTATTGCGATGTGGGGGGTTGGCGGTTTAGGGGTTAATAGGTTAATTAGGTTTATTGCAAAGTGGGGGTTTGGCGGTTCAGGGTTTAATAGGTTACATACTTTTTATTTATTTCTTGCTGGCGGTTACGTGTTTTTTCGTTATTTCATGCGGGCGGCTGCATGTTTTATTTTTTTTAAGGCTTCGGGTTTGCCTACCCTGCATCCAGGTGGATTCCAAAAATGGCAGGGTGGTGATATAATCCACCGATGCAGCTTCTCTGCATCCAGGTGGATTCTTTTGGCTGTGCGCGCAGCCAACATTCCTTTGAGGATGCGTGCACAACTGGCAACGGATGTGTTACAAACATGAAAACGCGATTATAGTATATGGTTTTTTTTAAAATAATTTTTATTAGATAGTGTTATTATGAGTGTAACTGTACTTTTAAATGTATTTTTGATGATTTTTTTTATTAAAGCGTAAAAGTTAACCAGATCTCAATAACCTGATGCACGTTAAATTCAATTGCGCTTGAGCGAACGTGTTTACTTTCAACTTGTAATACACGGACTACGTCCGAAACGAGCAAACATCTGCAATGTGCGCAACAGTTAGCGTACCAATCGTAATCTGGTCCTAAGTGTAAAAAACCCAAGGATTTTCCAGTTCTGGGAATTGGAAATGCGCTCTGTATACTTCACAGACCCAACCCTGCTACATGTCTGTCTCTAACGAGCCTTGACAGATGTAATAAGATCACACAGAACAATGCAAGTTTTGATAGCTAAATGAGTGTGACAAACTCTGTGTATGCAGTTTGACTGCTCTAAATGGTGGTCGGGAGTTTAGTTATTGAACCACTATTGCAGCAAACAAGGTGTCAATATATTCAGAAACTTACCACACTTGGAATTGCAAGGGGTCCCTTTACTTGCCTTAGTATATGCTATTTATGCTGGAAGATTATTTAATGAAGCCACCGCTCCTTTAGCAAGCTGTGACTCACATGCCATTTAAACTCTTCACCTTGTATCTGTACTGTGTGATCTTATATAACAATAGGCTGCGGGAAAGAAATAGCAGTTCTGCTTGGAGGCAAGTTGTGTCGTGGACAGTCGGTCGTTCTGCCTTTTTGTCCCAGCTGTCACTAAGCTAAGTGCTCTCTTTACCCTTCCATCTCTCCCCTTTAGTTTCCTTGTGTGTTGCTGTTACAGCAGAGGCAGCATATTGTGTGTGGGTGGCAGGATGCTGTACCCAGAACCAGGCAAGCGGGTTCAGTTACTGCTAAGTGTGTGAAACCTTTAAACCATTGTTGATAGGGTGACATAAGACCTTATTAAGGCTCTTTATTGTCCTGTGTGTTTCTGGCAATCAAGGGTTAAATCCCAGTTATGTATATGTATGTTACTGGCAATCAACAGCTTACTGTTGTATTATACCAGCAAACAAGGGTTTCAATTATTTATTTGTGCTTGTTTCTGGCAATCAATGTGTTAAATCACAGACACAACAGAAACGGAAAACCAAACAATTTTTGTCTCCCACATATCCTAGATTATAATAACTGTTGACCCCTGACACAGCAGTTTAAAGGATATTTGTTGTTTGGGGGCATATACTTAATAAATCTCAAGAACTGCGCTGCAAAAGACTGCAGAAGTCGGTTTGTTAATAAAATATAACGGCCTAGATTATAAATGAAGTGGAAAAAAATTAGTGCTACTGTGCGTTAACCGCTCAAGCGCAACATATTCCGGTAGGTCTTCTATTCTTGCTCTACAAAGTCCAAAATGATTTCTATTGCTTGAGCAATAGTCTAGGGTGTGGTAATGTCTATGGCCTAGTTTCTATTGATGTGGTAAATTGTGGAAACTGGTGATAAAAACATTTATCTCCATTAAAGTCTATGAAGATTTAATTTGTTACCACCAGTTTCCAAACTACCACCTCAATGGAAACTAGGCCAATACTGGGTAATGCAGGAAAGCTTAATGTAAGAAATACCCATATTTTCTGAATATCTTGACAATTTTGATTAAAGGAACATGAAACACAAATTTTTATTTCATGATGTAGACAGAGCATACAATTTTAAACAACTTTCCAATGTACTTGTATTATCTCATTTATTTTATTCTCTTGGTATCCTTTGTTGAAAAGCATACCCAGGTAGGCTCAAAAGCTGATGATTGGTGGTTGCACATATAAGCCTCATGTTATTGGCTAATTGAAGCAAATTAGACAATAGAAGTACATTGGAAAGGTTTTTAAAAGTGCATTTTCTATCTTTATCATGAAATACATTTTTTTTGTTTCAAGTCCCGTTAAGTCTCCCACTCTCATGTTTAATATTAGTAACTTGCCTTTTCTTCTGGCCAAAAAAACTACTTTTTGATTCAATGCAATCCAATAGCTTATGTTCAGCTCCTTCTCACACTTGCAAACAGGTTTTTGGTCCTATTTCTCCTCTGGGGCTAAAAATCACAATCCATGAGTCATTAAAGGGATATGAAACCCAATTTTTTTTTTTCATTATTCAGATAGAGACTGCGATTTTAAGCAACTTTCTAATTTACTTCTATTGTCAATTTTTCTTTATTCTCTTGGTATCTTTTGTTGGGAATCAGCAACGTATGCTAAGGGGCCGGACCATTTCTGGAGCACTATTTGGCAGCAGTTTTTCCAAGAATGTTATCCATTTGCAAAAGCACTAGAGGGCAGCACTATTTCCTACAGAATAGTGCTCTATATGCCTACCTAGGTATCTCTCCAACAAAGAATATCATGGGAACAAAGCAAATTTGATAATAAAAGTAAATTGGAAACTTTTTTTAAATGTTATGTTCTGTCTGAATCACAAAATGTTTGGGTTTTATATCCCTTGAACACTTTTTTTATGCCAGTTTTAACTTTTTCAAATTTGACATCTTTTCCAATCTTTCACTGGACAGATAGCTCAGCATGCTAAGGCACTGTGGCTGAGCTCTGTGGCATCCCAAGGGTTGCAGGTTCGATCCCCGGTGAGGTACACTCAGCCTTTCATCCTTCCGAGGTCGATAAAATGAGCAGCGCCTTGAGACCCTTATGGGTGATTAGCCGTGCTTTACAAGTACCCAATACATACTGTCATTTGCAAATGGTCTATTACATTGCACCTGTGCAAAACACTGAAATGATCACCTGATCAGAAGTCTATTAACATACATTATATCAATGTATTAATCATCCCTATTGTAGAGGCTGTGTACAGTAAACAGAGCACACAGTTCAATACAATTACAAAGGTTTCTTGTGCCAGAGATAAGGTAATGCGGCTCTAGGACTGCACACGCTGATCATACGTACATCCGGTGCGCTGAATATTCCATATAAAAATACAGTTCATCATGTTCATGGTCCTTTCACTGCGCACTCCACCTTCTCACGGGGAATTGAATAAATACATTTTGCCGGCAGAGTTAAAACACAGGTCAGTTATTAACAATAATTAGAGTTTAAATTCTGAATTTACATTCCACCTATGAATAGTGAGGTTTTTTTACAAAAATGTTTGCAGGGGGCTGGTCCGCACTGTATATCATATTCTTGTGACACAATGCGCAGTGGGCACCTACCAATCAGCACCTGGGTAAACTGGCACATGGTGATAATCTTGGCTCTGGAAAAAGGATAAAGAAATATTTTTTTAAAATGCTATACAGCAACATCTGATGCATGACATTTTGGTGATGATGTAAGAAAGCTCCCGTGTACTAGAAACAATGGGGCATATGTATCAAGCTCCGAATGGAGCTTGATGCCCCGTGTTTCTGGCGAGCCTGCAGACTCGCCAGAAACAGCAGTTATGAAGCAGCGGTCACAAAGACTGCTGCTCCATAACCATCGCCGGAAATCAACCCGATCGAGTATGATCGGGTTGATTGACACCCCCTGCTGGCGGCCGCAAGTCTGCAGGGGGTGGCATTGCACCAGCAGCTCTTGTGAGCTGCTGGTGCAATGCTGAATACGGCAAGCGTATTGCTCGCCGTATTCAGCGAGGTCTGGCGGACCTGATCCGCAGTGTCGGATCAGGTCCGCTAGACCTTGATAAATAGAGCCCAATGTATGTCCCTTTAATTTCTGATATATATATATTAACATGTACATAATGAAAATATAAACAAATATTTCACCAAGTTTATCTGTATAGCTTATCACCAGCACTGATACCCTGAGTTGTCTCTACCCAGGTTCTTTGACAAGTTAAACTGCTCAGACACCTAGGTTGAGAATCACTGGACTGAGCCAAATGAGCGGTAGCTTCACCTGTATACTACACACCTCTCTCTGCAATTCCATCCCGCTAAAATGTTAAGCTCTGTAGTTCCAAAATACAAAGTCAATTGACTCAGCACACAACGGTCCTTATGCCAGCTACCCAAGAGACCCACTCCAGTCTCTAAAGTAAATATCCAAACACACTCCAAAAAGAGTAGCAGCAAACAATTGTGTTTATTGGGTACAACACAGCATTAACAGCAACGTTTCGGTATTGCTACCTTATTCATGCTAAACATCATACTGAAATGATTCTATTTAAACCTAAACACCACTAGGTGGCGCTGCAGGTACAACTTCCTATTAACTCTTTACATCAAAATTATTTTATACATCAAAAAACATTAAAAAAATTCTATAATATATTAATTATAATTAAATTACAATCACAAATATTTATAGAATCATCTTATTTTCTCAAATACAGACTAATTCATAAAAAATTATAGAAAGACAGACATATCAAGATCTTTATTTAACCCATTCGGTTCCATAGTGCCTAATTTCCAAATCCAAAAACTTTCTCTCTGTTTAAGGAGAAGTTCTCTATTCCCTAGCCTTCTCGGTATTTCTATTTTCTCAATAATTTGAAAGCGCAATTGCCCAATTGAATGGCCCATTTCTACAAAGTGCCGTGCCACTGGCGCTTTAAAATTCTTAATTCGAATAGAGCTTTTATGTTCAATTACCCTATCTTTGATAGTTCTGGTCGTCTCTCCGACATAGCCCCGCCCACAAGGGCATTTAATTAAATAAACCACATAAGTGGTTAAGCAAGTGTGAAAGCCATTAATTTTAAACTTTTTTCCAGTAATTGGATGCACAAATGTGGGCCCTTTAATCATGTTGTTACAACAAGAGCATCCCAGACAGGGATAACACCCCTCATTCTTACTTTTAATAAATTTTTGTGTTGGCCTAATATTTGTCCCTATATCTGCTCTAACTAATTGTTGTTTCAAATTAAAACTCTGTTTATACGCTGGCATGGGTAAGTTCTTAAATTCTTTAATTTGGGGGTTACATTCAGAGAGTATTGACCAATGTTTTCTCAGGATACATTGGATTTGGTTAGACTGGGAATTAAATTCAGATACAAATATGAGGCGATCCTCTTTATTATTTTGCTTCTGTTTTACTTTAAGTAAACTTTCTCTAGAAACAGAAAGTGCATGATTGATTTCAGCTTCTAATATATCTGATGGGTATCCTCTTTTAGAAAATCTGTCTGCCATTTCTATCATTCTTTTTCTTAATAAATTTTCATCAGTAATAATTCTGCGGGCTCGTAAGAACTGACTACGGGGAAGTGCCTTAAGGAGGGATCCAGGATGGGCACTATCAAAGTGCAATAAACTATTCCTGTCTGTCTCTTTTCTAAATAGATCAACCTTCAGCTCTCTTCCTTCCTTAATAATCCTAGTGTCAAGAAAAGTAATGTTACTCTCACTCCAAGTTAACTTAAACTTTATGTGGCCAGATGCTCCATTTATATCTTCCACAAATTTCAATAGGGATCCAACGTCGCCCCACCATATCCCAAAGATATCATCGATATAGCGCCACCAACAGGCGCCATACCGATGAAATCCAGGATTGGAAAAAACAAACTTCTCTTCGAATACATTCATGAAAATGTTAGCGTAATTTGGGGCGACGTTGGACCCCATTGCAGTACCCTGTATCTGAAGGAAAAAATCATCTCCAAATAAAAAATAATTACAATAAAGAATCAATTCCAATAGCTGAAGGAGAAAGTGAACCTGGGCTTTAGAATAGTTTTTATCCATGTCTAACACCATCTTAACAGCACCCATACCGCTCTCATGAGTAATTGATGTATATAAACTTTCTACATCTAAACTATATAGAATAAACTTATCAGATTCAAAATCCAAGGTGTCTATCTTTCTTAAAAAGTCACTTGTGTCTTTCAAAAAAGAATTAGATATTTCAACAAATGGTCTAAGAATACGATCTAGAAAGATAGACACATTGGTTAAGATAGACTGGGTACTAGCCACTATTGGGCGGCCTGGGGGTTTAAGTAAATTTTTATGCACTTTTGGAAGTGTATAAAGCACAGGAGTGCAAGGGTGCTCTATATATAGAAATTTAAACAAATCTTTACCAATAAGACCATAGTTCAATGCTCTCTGACATATTTTTTTCAACTCATTCTGAATCAGAAATACAGGATTATTTGACAATTTCTTGTACACATCGGACATACTTAATTGTTGTTTAATTTCTTCCACATAGTAATTCTTATCTAGGGCAATAATAGCCCCGCCCTTATCAGCACGCGGGGCTATTATTGCCCTAGATATGAAACCCCAAAATTTTCTTTTGTGATTCAAACCATTTTTAAAAAAAAGTTTCCAATTTACTTCTGTTATCAAATTTGCTTAGTTCCCATAGTATTCTGTGTTGAAGAGATACCTAGCGGTAGGTTGTAGGAAAGTTTTTTGAGGGAGAGTGGGGTGGGTTATATTAATTCAAACTTAAGGGATAAATCAAATTTATTATTTATATATCGTGACCCTTAAGTTCCAGAACCATTAACAGTAATATTCATCAAAATGTACAATGAGATGCAAAAAAGAGAGATTTTGCAGCGCAAAGAGAAAGACTGTTGGTTACTGGACTTCGTTAAATACTAAAACCCACTATCAGAGTAAGCAAAAAATAAGTGTGATCAAAATTCAATACTTTGAAATACAATTGACAACTTCATTCACACAAAATAACTTTATTGGAAAAAATAATTAAAGTAATAGTCCGGCTGGACTAGTACTCACGCACACTCACACACATACGGTTTAAAACTTGCTGGAACTCAGACTATGTAATTTGATCTGAATTGCACCTCATAAAATATACATCACTTCTTAACAGGAGGTATTGGAGTATTTGTATATATATAAATAATCAACTCCTGTAGGTAAGTGAGTATGTTATTAGTAGTGGTAGTAGAGTGTACCTAATAAGTACTTATACAAAAAAGCACCACAATAATATGAATAGTATCCGATTAAATTTCCGGTTTGTGTGCTGAGAAGTAAAAAGTCTATAGTACACTCAATATGTATATGTTAGTCCAACAGTCAAAAGTAAAGCTGGTGGTTTACTGTGTTCCTAAATTTTAATCATTGCAAGTGTTGCAAAATATGTTAAACTGATATTAACGGGCCCCAGTCACAGCACAGTCATTGGTTATTTTAAAGTACGGTATATACCTTTAAATAAAGATTCAAATGCACTCTATATGTATAATGCACATATCTATCATTAAGTGTAATATTAATGTATGACTAATACAACCAATTATTAACTTTGCTTTGAGACAGAGATAGAAATCAGTTTTTCAATTCAACCTTGCTGAATACAGATATACCAGCAGGTAACCCACGAATGGAAAAATATGCTGAGCTTAGCTAGAAAAGGTCTCTTCTATAGCGGAGGCCTGTTTAAACATTAGCTGTCTTTGGAGCTTATAGTTCAACCACACTAAGTATCAATATACCAGCAGATTACCCACCAATGGAACGATATGCTGAGCTGAACTAGAAAAAGGTCTCTTCTATAGCGGAGGCCTGTTTAATCATTTAACTGTCACTGGAGCTATAGTTCAACCTTGCTAAGTATAAATATGCCCACAGGTTACCCACGTATAGAAAAATATGCTGAGCTGAACTGAAAAAAGGTCTCTTCTATAGCGGAGGCCTGTTTAACCATTAATTAGTACTGTATATAATTCTGAGCACAGATTACCCACGATCGACAAGAAGTCTGCTAATCTTAGACTGAAAAAGGTCTCTTCTATAGCGGAGGCCTTGTTTTAATATTCAGCAAGGTTGAATTGAAAAACTGATTTCTATCTCTGTCTCAAAGCAAAGTTAATAATTGGTTGTATTAGTCATACATTAATATTACACTTAATGATAGATATGTGCATTATACATATAGAGTGCATTTGAATCTTTATTTAAAGGTATATACCGTACTTTAAAATAACCAATGACTGTGCTGTGACTGGGGCCCTTTAATATCAGTTTAACATATTTTGCAACACTTGCAATGATTAAAATTTAGGAACACAGTAAACCACCAGCTTTACTTTTGACTGTTGGACTAACATATACATATTGAGTGTACTATAGACTTTTTACTTCTCAGCACACAAACCGGAAATTTAATCGGATACTATTCATATTATTGTGGTGCTTTTTTGTATAAGTACTTATTAGGTACACTCTACTACCACTACTAATAACATACTCACTTACCTACAGGAGTTGATTATTTATATATATACAAATACTCCAATACCTCCTGTTAAGAAGTGATGTATATTTTATGAGGTGCAATTCAGATCAAATTACATAGTCTGAGTTCCAGCAAGTTTTAAACCGTATGTGTGTGAGTGTGCGTGAGTACTAGTCCAGCCGGACTATTACTTTAATTATTTTTTCCAATAAAGTTATTTTGTGTGAATGAAGTTGTCAATTGTATTTCAAAGTATTGAATTTTGATCACACTTATTTTTTGCTTACTCTGATAGTGGGTTTTAGTATTTAACGAAGTCCAGTAACCAACAGTCTTTCTCTTTGCGCTGCAAAATCTCTCTTTTTTGCATCTCATTGTACATTTTGACCTAGCGGTAGGTGTCTGGAGCACTACATGACAGGAAATAGCGCTGCCCTCTAGTGCTCTTGCAAATGGATAACATTCTTGCAAAACTGCTGCCATATAGTATAGATGATTAGGCGGATGGATTTGATGTGGTCTCCAATTGCTCTTCTTGAAACTGGGATATTTATAGATAGGGTTAGTAGTTTGAAGGAGAGAAGGGCAGTCTTGATCTCTCTGTAGATAGGATACTTGAAAGCATTGATATAGCTGTAAGAAAAAAACAAAGTTTTTATTCTCCATTTAGCAGGGAACTAAACAACACAGTAAAAAAAAATAATGGTAGGGAGTGACAACACAGACTTATAGACTTTGGGGCATATTTATCAATGTGTGAGTGGACATGATACAAAGTAGCATATCATGTCTGCCGCACATCCATAAATGCTGTCGGCATTTATCATTGCACCAGCAGATTCGCGAGCCAATCTTTAGACTGCTGCTTCATAACTTCTGTTTCCGGTGAGCCTGAAGGCTCGCCGGAAACAAGCGGCATCAAGCTCCATACGGATAAATATTCCCCTATGGATCAATCCGATTCACAAATTATTGTCATATACAATTTTTTATAAAAAAAATTGGCAACTGAAAATTACTTTAAAAAAAAAAATCAATAATATGCACATGCCCATATTAATCACAGAAGAATCTCCAGGACTTTTTATCTTTCCCCAGCTACTAATCATATAATGATACTCTGCCTCGCCCAATTTACAATGCACAATGTGCTGCTTCTCTTTAATGGAGCTCACCTATCTCTCTCTTGTGGCTCTTCTGCCGCTAAAGAATTAAAACATAAACTGCATGTTCAGTACAAGAAACAACTACTACAATCAAAGGATATCACCTCTACATTGCTTTTGGTATTTTCTTTCACCAAAAAGTTATGTTTTCATCCACTAAAACCAAATTAACACTTTGGGGGATATTTATCAAAGCATCAACTGAAAATACGCTTGAATTCCATGTCATAATTGTCGCGAGAATGATCCGACCTAGTTATCAAAGCCTCAAGATCGGAATAAGTTGAATTTTGTGAGGTAACATACGATCCGGCGGTCTCTAACTGACACAGAACGATGCGAGTTGAAACCCCGTTGAATTCTAGTGGAATTGTGTTCATTCGCCCTCCTATTCGACACTATTTGAAGCTTTTACTAAGTTATCAAAAATTCTACATTTATGCTTGCGTCTTTTCAGATGCAGCGTACCTAGTTTTCAATCCGCCACCCTTGAGTTCGCGGATGCCATAGAACTCAATGGGAGTTGGAAAACACAGAAATCTTATGTTCGATGCTGCAAGAGAATGAAGCATATCGCCTAATAAAATTCAATTACAAACTATTAAATATGTATACCCTTCTAAAATCTAACAATATTATTGCTACACATTTGGTGAACTATATAGACAAAAAAATTAATTTAAAAAATTTAGATATTTTTATTTTTAAAATCTATTTGCACCATGTTTAATGTTATACAAATGTTACAAGCACAAAGTTATTACATAGCATTCACTTTCTGTCATGTTTTTCAATGGTCATACTTTCCATTATTCTTTAATTCACTCTTCAAAAAAATTCTAATAATTGACTGTCCACTTTGCACCAAACATGTCGTTACTTGCTATATTGGCAATTAATTCCTGCTCCGAAAAAGAATACATTTCCACTATATACAATAATGTGCTAAAGAGAAATGTGCTTGTTCGTGGACAGTAATGAAATGGTATAAATAAAGTTTGGAAAAACCTGAATAGACGCGAGATCGATGACTGTTAGTTAACAACAGTCTTATACTCCTCACACCGTACTTGATGCACGTGTTTTTGACATTCTTTTCATAAATATGGAGATCGTATTAAGATCCACGGCCGCGATGTTTGCTGATGTGTGGCGAGCGTATTGACGCCCGCGAATGCAACATAGTTGACGCTTTGATAAATATCCCCCATTAAGTTCTGATGCTCTATGCTGGATGTTGTTCAACAGAAGCAGCAGCAAGTTGGTCGCATTTCCTATAAATACTGCAAATTAAATGGAATTTTAATTACAAGCAAATTAAAGAAGCTATTTCCAAAATGGAGTAACAGCTTAATCAGGAACTGGGGGGATGTCTGCAAAAGTTTATTTAGATGCCCACTTCATATAACAATGCTAGTCTGCTGTATTTACTATAAGGAGGATAGGAGCTCCAGAGAAATCACTTTTCTAATAGGAGACGTTTAGGAGGCTCTTGACTCTAAAAAAGGCAATAGCACTAGGGATGGGCGAATGTGCAAATTTTCGAATTTCGAATGTAGAACGAATGTTATTACCGAAATTCGAATTCTAAATTCGAATGTCGATAAGAACGAATATTCTTAAAAATTCGAAAATCGAATGTTATTTACAGTTTTCGAATGTCACTTTCGAATTCGAATGTTTATAATTATATCGAATGTCTACATTCGAAATTCGAATTTTTCGAATTCGAATATAAATTCGAATTTTTCGAATTCGAATATAAATTCGAATTCTTCTAATTCGAATATTGCATAATTCGAATATTACATTTAAAAGCATTAGAAATACTATTACAATCTAAATTCGAATTTTTCGAATTCGAATACACGTATTGCATAATTCGAATATTACATTTAAAGAAAAAGCATTAGAAATACTATTACAATCTAAATTCGAATTTTTCGAATTCGAATACAAGTATTGCATAATTCGAATATTACATTTAAAGAAAAAGCATTAGAAATACTATTACAATCTAAATTCGAATTTTTCGAATTCGAATATTGCATAATTCGAATATTACATTTAAAGAAAAAGCATTAGAAATACTATTACAATCTAAATTCGAATTTTTTTAATTCGAATATTGCATAATTCGTATATTACATTTAAAGAAAAAGCATTAGAAATACTATTACAATCTAAATTCGAATTTTTCGAATTCGAATACACGTATTGCATAATTCGAATATTACATTTAAAGAAAAAGCATTAGAAATACTATTACAATCTAAATTCGAATTTTTCGAATTCGAATACACGTATTGGATAATTCGAATATTACATTTAAAGAAAAAGCATTAGAAATACTATTACAATCTAAATTCGAATTTTTCGAATTCGAATATTGCATAATTCGAATATTACATTTAAAGAAAAAGCATTAGAAATACTATTACAATCTAAATTCGAATTTTTCGAATTCGAATATTGCATAATTCGAATATTACATTTAAAGAAAAAGCATTAGAAATACTATTACAATCTAAATTCAAATTTTTCGAATTCGAATATTTTCGAATGTAATCGTAAAATTCGAAACCGAATATTCGAAAATCGAATGTTAGAATGTTATGTAAACATTCGAAATTCGATTCGAACGAACGAATGTGTTAAAATTCGTGCCGTTTTTCGAATGTTGCGAAACATTCGCCCATCCCTAAATAGCACTCCCAAATGAGCAAAAATGGGGAAAAATATCCCTTTTTTAAATGAGGAGAGGCCTCTCTTCCAAATGATGAGTCACATGATCAGCTGGTGATCAGGTGATCCCCGTGGCAACAGTCATCATCTGACTAAACCATATGCATAAGGGGGTAGACTAACCCCTTTGTCTTCCCAAAAAATAATTAAATAAATAGCGGGGTGTAAGATTCTTTATTTGAAATAAGCATTGCTTAGACATTATTGGTTCTTTGTCTGTTTAGCTGTCAGTTGATTTTCATAACAATGACAACTGCCTCACGGAATGTTTCTTAGGGGCTCTGGTGATTGTAAAGGGGTCCTTACCACTTGTCACCATATACTGCTTATCATAAACCCCTTATTTGAAGGCAGGGGGCAACATTTAATGAAGTGATTTCATGCCCATACAGCTGACAAATAATTGTTATAGTTAAAATGATGTGAAGCAAAAAATAGAGGGGCTCCTCATGTGTAGATCAACCAAAATAAGGTGCAGAATATAAATCAAAGCCAAAGGGATACTCACATTTGGCAATAGCACACCTATGTGCTGGTAGTAGCAAACTGATATCTCTGGGTGTATCAGCTCACGCTTTCTTCAGGTATACCGGTACCGGCTGGATCCCAGACTGGATACAAAGCTTGTTTCTTGGCTATAACTGCCGTTTCATCAGGCATCTAGCACCTTACACAGTCCTATACTATTTAAATCTTTTGTGGGCCAATCACTGAAGGCCCCTCCCATACTAGGCTTGTTAAGTATACATGTGTTACCAATAAAACAATCATAATTGGTTTCTGTCTTCCCAAAACCTCAAAACATAGCATAATCTGTTAAAAACATATAATCCATATATAACATATATACAATGTATATTGACATGAACAATCATAATAAATCCACATGTGATCCTAAGTGCCCATGTCGATAATACCAGGGAACTCTGTGTGTATGCCTCTATAATGCCAAATAGTTCTCCGAAACTTGTAATACTATGTAATCGCAAACCCTCCTCTTACCTTAACAAAAGATTTGTTTGTTCCATGTCATTACCCTGATTGTTTGTGTGTGGATGGTAAATAGTGTTTTACCAAGGCTCTCTAACTTATTTTGCCTGAGTTTTTAGCTTAAGGGGTTTATTTATCAAGCTCCGAACGGAGCTTGGTGCCCAGTGTTTCTCGTGAGCCTTCAGGCTCGCCAGAAACACACGTTATGAAGCAGCGGTCTAAAGACCGCTGCTCCATAACCTGTCCTCCTGCTCTGAGGCGGCGGGCAGACAGCGCCAGAAATCAACCCGATCCAATACGATCGGGTTTATTGACACCCCCTGCAAATCTGCAGGGGGCAGCATTGCACCAGCAGTTCACAAGAACTGCTGGTGCAAAGATAAATGCAGACAGCGTATGCTGTCGGCATTTATCAATGTGCGGTGGTAATGGTTCTCTATAGAGGATCATGTCTATCCGCACAATGATAAATGGACCCCTAAGTATCTCTTCGTTTATCTCCATAGAGATGTCTCATTTTTACAGCAATGGGTATATATCTCATAGATAATTGAAGCGCTTATTCATAAGCGATTTAGACCGGGAATATGTTAATGCTTTCATTGCGTATGTTATCTCTCATATTTCCACATATATCATCGGTCATCGATCATCATCGAAACTTTATCCTATCCTGCGGCTATCCTATGAATAACAATGAGAGGAGGTTGTTCCTATTCTGTACCACGTGATTGGGACTCAACCAATCTCACAGCCGCCAACAATAGTCATTATTACCAAAAGAAAAGGGTAGTATTTCTGATGAAACATACTATTAATATGTACAGTATATAATTTTATTGCTTACTGTGCGTTATCTTACTTAATAGTGATAATTACTTTCTATCATCTTTAGATGTGATTTGTCAGTGTGTTTAACACCCGTGTATTTTGCAGTTTGTGATGTTTCTAGTGAATTTAAAGTCCCTATTTAAATTTTTGGAGCCTATTGTAAGCGCATCCTCTTAAATTATTCTCCCAGTGTTTCAGTCTAATGATAACATTGAGCTCAATTCCTCTGTGATAAGTGAAACTGTATCTGAAAATGATGGGAAACCCTGCAAAAAATAGATAACTATTCTATATAAAAAATAGCTATTCTGTATGAGGATATTGAGAGGAATAGATTAATATATTAAACTAATGCTGGGTGTAATCATGATCTATTGTCATCATATTAAAAATACTTGTAATGTTCAAATAAGTGGTGTGTAATGATATATTTGTCATATGTACCTATATGATAGTGATTCTATATTTCTAATGTGTGATACCCAATGCCATCCAATGGCTTCTATATGTATACAGTATATATAAATATATATATATATATAGATGCATTTCATATTTTTAAACTGCTGAATAAACGTAGCGATTTAATTGTTTCAGTCTTTACTGGGCTAAAATGTCATTAGCTAGGAAATGAAAGCTAGAAAATAATTTTTTATTACACAGAACAATGTTTATTTGTATATATCTCAAAATCTAGCATCATATGTCAATATAAAGAATAGGTGATTACACAATGAATTATAAATTCTTAATTAAGAAAATACACCTAGAAAGACATAAAGTAACGTGTATTATTTTAAATACTATTAGAAGCTTAAACACAATATAATACAACATAATTTCTTTTACACACAGACATATTTTACTTTTAAAGCATTTTGCAATACACATGTACAGTACATTATTCAGAACATAAAAATGTATAGGTTCTTCTAGCAGTTAAACAGTAACGCTTCAGCACCTACAGTATATTCCAAAGTTAAAGGTACACGAAACCCAAAAATGTTCTGTCATGATTCAGATAGAGAATACAATTTCAAACAACTTTCTAATTTACTTCTATTATCTAATCTGTTTCATTCTCTTGGTATCATTTGTTAAATTAGCAGCAATGCACTACTAGTTTCTAACTGAACACATGGGTGAGCTAATCACATTCAATATATATTTGCAGCCACCAATCAACAGCTAGAGCCTAGTTTCTCTGCTGCTCATGAACTTGCCTAGATAAACCTTTCAGCAAATGATAACAAGAGAAGGAAGCAAATTAAATAATAGAAGTAAATTGGAAAGTGGTTTAAAATTGTATTCTCTATCTGAATCATGAAAGAAAAATTTTGGGTTTCATATCCCTTTAAAATGTTATTTGGTGTATCAAACAAGACCTGCTAGCAAGGCAAAGATTACAATAAAATATTTTCAGCTGCACTGACCTTTTCAAAAGGGTTTTGTCCGAAAGATCTTCATACAGCAGTGCTTTCCAAACTGTGTGTCGGGACACACTAGTGTGTCGGCAGCAGTGTGTAGGTGTGTCCCTGCTTCAGCACAAATTGTTTTAAATTTTTTTTTTTTTTTTTTTTATTGTTTTTTGGTTTCTGACTTTCCACCTGCCTGCTACGCATATCACATGGTTGACACGTGATTGATACCTAGTGGGTCACAGATCAACTTAACCAATTGGCACAGCTCAGTGGGAACTAAAACTATTACCATTGGCGGATTTGGCGGCACATTGGCTCTTGACTGCACGTGTAGTCTCCTTAATTGGCTTGCGACTGCCAGTGAGTGGGACAGCAGTGTGTTTGCAGCGTGGGCAGTAGTCAGTCGGACTCACAGAGCTCTGAGGGTGGCAGCTTAAATGCTGAGTTGAAGTCAGAAGTCAGTGAGCTTTTTTTGCAACTAGCTCCCAGTAGTGCATTGCTGCTCCTGCTCTTGATATATGGATAGGAAGTGGAAGCTTAAAAATGCTTGATGATGAAATGCAAGTGTCTTTATCTAATATTACACCAAATATTCTGAAACTGTGTTCATCCCATCAACCTTATACAACCTATTAAAATAGTAAGTAGCTATTGGTGGTGGTAAACTGTTTTTAATTCTTGCACATACATACTGTTACTTGTAAATGTATTTAGTTATTATATAATTTATGTATGTGTCTGTATCTTTTAAAACAAGTTAGTTTAACCTCCTTTTTGCTAGTACAACTGAATTACTGTGTCGCGAAATGATGTAGGTCTACAAAGTGTGTCGCCAACATGAAAAGTTTGGAAAGCTCTGGCATACAGGTATTCCTCAAAGTGGAATAATTCCCAATAGGGACGTACATCAAGGACTCCCAAAATAATCAATGCAACATACTCACAGGATATAGTAGAACATTTTTAATTTATTGATGATAGAGAGACAGCTGATTTAGGATTACAGCTTCATATCCTTACTTGACTTTAATAACATTTAAAAACAGCTCAAATGTACGTTAAAAACCTTTACGCGTTTCAGCAAATTGCCTTTTCTCAAGAGCAAACAAAAATGAGCAAAGAGCTCTTTTGCACATTTTTATTTGCTTGTGAGAAAGGCAATTTGTTCCAAATTACGATGATCCATAAAGATTGTAATAGGATGGAGGGCGCCCTCAAATAAATTCTGTCATTCTTCCATGGCACACTCGATCACTAGTAACTATCAATCTTCTACATCATAATTCTCTTATGCTGATGTTAAAGGGACAGTCAACTCCAAAATGTGTATTGTTTAAATAGATAGATAATCCCTTTATTAACCATTCTCCAGTTTTGCATAACCAACACAGTTATATGAATATACTTTTAACCTCTGTGATTACCTTGTATCTAAGCCTCTTTTAAAAGCCCCCTGATCACATGACCTTTTATTTATTATCTGTTGACTTGCATTTTAGCCAATTAGTGCACAAATTCACGGATGTGAGCACAATGCTAGCTATATGGAACTCATGAGCTAGCAGTCTCTTGCTGTGAAAAGCAAATAAAAATCATGTGATAAGAGGCTGTCTGTAGTGGCTTAGAAACAGGCAGAAATTTAGAGGTATAAATGTTATAAAGTATATTAATATAACAATGTTGGTTGTGAAAAGCTGGGGAATGGGTAGTAAAGGCGTTATCTATCTTTTTTAAAAATAACAATTTTGGTGTTGGCTGTCCCTTTAACCGTCTTGAGAAAAAAGGCAACTGGATGCATCTGGTCACAGGGTTCCACTGACTGAGACAGGATCGCCCGCACAGCTATAGTAGAAGCATCCACCTCCAATAGCCAGGAAATCAGTCCTTTAATATAAAAAAATAAAAAAAACATTTTAACTATGACCTAAATTACAAGTGGAGTGCAAAAATATTAGTGCTATTGTGTGTTAACACTGCCTAATGTGAACTTAACCCTCCTGGCTAACAGTATTGGATAGACTTTTACAGATGAGGCAGAGTTTAATTCATCACATTTTTATATTGATTTAATTACTCCAATTTTTACCTTTTCCACAGCTCCAAGGATATGTGAAGCTCTCCCGTCCGCCATATTGTGTAATTGAGTGACAGGTGACGATTTTTAAAACAACAATCCTTGTTTCCCCCGGGCCATGACGTTTGTGTAAAGGGGCTGAATGCCCTGGGGGGGGGAACAAGGATTAGAGATATACAAAAATATATATAGGAATATCTATTTAAAAATACCTAGAACACAGTCTGCTATGTGCAGAACATTGGAATGTATAATATGTACAGTGAATACAGTACATAATGGGTAGCTTAGGTTTTTTTAGATATTTTTTTTTATTTTGGGGTTTTTACTGTTAAGGGGTATTTGGTAATTTTTTAAAAATAAAATAGCTGTTTAACTTAAGGAAAATCCCATACAAAAGGCCCTTTAAAGGACTATAGGCAGTTTAGTATTAAATTAGGGGGTGTTTTTACTTTGGGTGGATTTTTTATTTTTAGAGTGGTATTAGTTTAGGTTTACATTTTTTATTTTGGATAGCTTTGTTTATTTTTTTCTGTAATTTTACATTTTTAATTTTTTGTATTATTACCTTTGGGGTTTATATATTTTTTTAAATATACATCTTTAGACATGTGTATGTATGTATGTATCATACCTTTGAGCCCTTAAAACTTTTTTATGCAATTTTTACAAATATTTTTTATTAGTGTAACTGTACTTTTAAATATATTAAAGTGTTTTGAGGCTGCAGTAATTATTCTAGCATAAATAACAATTGCATTCTAATGTCGCATTGAATTTAACTTGCGCACCAGTGGCTGTGAAAATCCAAAATCAATTGCACGCAAACAATAGCGTACCACTAATCTAGAACATAATTGTTTATGCAGAAACTGACAATTTACCATAAATGGACAGTAAACATTTTGCATTTACAATACATTTCTGTGGTGTTGCTATAGAATAACATATACTATATGGTCAAAAGAATGTGGACACACCTACTAATTATTCAGTTCAGATGTTTTAGCCACACCTCGTGCTAACAGGTGCATAAAGCCCAGCACATAAATTCGGATTTATTCGTTAGATTCGGCACTAATTTAATTCGGAAATTCGAATCGATCGGAATCCCGAATTTTACGAATTCGGCCGAACTTCCGAATCGATCCGAACCGAATCGTACATGTCTAGTGTCTAGGAGCAACAACAACACAGCCACAAAGTGGTGTGACCCGCAAACTTACAAAGTAGGGTGGCCAAGTGAAGAAGGAAGCATCTCATAAAGATCGCCCATCATCTGTGACATCACTCACTACTCAATTCCAAACTGCTTCTGGAAGCAACACCAGCAAAATAACTGTGCGTCAGAAGGTTCATGAAATGGGTATATATATATATATATAATCAGGGATAGCCTTGAGAAGTCAACAGAGTGCATTTCAAGTTCTGAGAATTAGAAAATTCTCAAGTTCCAAGAGCTAAATTAAGTAATAGGGGGCTAAATAAATTATGAAAGTATATGGCAGAGCTGTTTCATTACGCATAACTTATTTATTGTAATAAAAATAAAGATAAGATATTTACTGTCCATTTAACTAAGCTGAATCAGTGCTATACCACCTTAAAGGGACATAAAACAAGTTGGGATAGAGACAAAATATAATAACATGTACTTACTTTACCTGCAAATTTATAATGCAGTGCCTCGCCATTAACACTTTTTTTTTAGTTTCCGAATTGTAAAGCTCCAACTCCCCCTACACATTTCCTTCTATGGCTGTATCTATATCTATTGCTGTTTTGGTAGAATGCAAAATGGCACAGTGATTATCTGCTAGAGCATGCCTAGAAGCTGTGAATTCAGTCAAATACAATGCATGTGTCTAAACACTGATTAGAGGGGGATGGAGCAGGCTGCTCCAGACAGCATAGTTAAGTAAGTATTTTTGCTTATTTTTGAAAAAAAAATTATGCAAACAATTTTTACTTGATTAGCTCTTTTAGAAATGTGACAGACACCGGCTACCCTGACTGGGTAGCTCCACCAAAAGGGTCCTTCCTGTACCTGGAACTTGTAGCTATAGAGCGGAGAGAAGTGATTATAGCAAGAGCCCACCCAAATAACCAGTCAAGACCAATATTCAGGAGAAACATGAACAGACTTTATTGTTAAAACAAACTGCTTATATACACACTGGCAATCTTGATAAGGGTCTTATCTGAGCCCACGATCTCCTGCCATTCCCACCACTCCAGACAGACTGGCGATCCCATAGGAGTCATAGTTCCTGAGAGACCCCACAATGCCTAGGCTGTGGTTTCAGGGTGATCCTGAGGCAGCTATTCCTGGGTACCAATGGAGAGCTCCGTCCTTAAGGTGTCCCAGTCCAAAAAGTGACATGATCCGTCGCTGGGGGCCAGAGCGGCAGCTGATCAAAGGTACACCGGGTAAGCCAGGGGGAGTAGGGGTTGTAGGAGTGGTCCTTCAGGCAATCACCCCACTTCTTGCCCTCCATAGGAAGTATAAATCCCCAAAAGAGCAGAGCTCTGGGACAAAACACTGCTGGAGCGACCGAGGGTAATGGTCAGTGGAGTTCCTGGGTAGCCCGGCCGGCTAGTAGTTCCATGAGCCCAGCCAGTCGGGAAGGGGTCAGGTGGTAAGAGGTCAGCTCTTCCAAAAAGAGGTATAAACAGTGAGAACACAATAGGGAGGAAGTTTGGGACATCCCGTAAGCCACATGGGGCCAGAAACCAAGGTAATAACCAGTGACTCAGGTAGTAGGGAGGTGGGGGTAGCCTTGGCAACCTGGTATCCATGACAAGAATATGCACAGATCTCAACATGTTTTATGGGACTTTAAGGGAAGAGAAAAGGGCAGAACTTCCCCAATGTCTGTGTGCAACAACAATTCATGCTCAAATCCTGTATGTGTATTAGTTTGTGATTGGTTAGCAATCGTCCTTTTGTTCTGGAGGACAGGGAAATGAGTGAAAAGAAAAAAACATAAAACAATATACTCACTTGACAAAATAAAGTTGCATTATCTGTTGCAAAATTTTGAAGGTACATTATCATGCAGCTTTCAATTTGTGTAAAATATCCCTTTAAGTTGCTATCTGATTAGTGAATGTGTACAAGGAGAGTAAAGATATATTTACCAATTGTCTATAGTCCTTATGTGCATCATTGTACGTCATTAATATCAAGGCAATATTCTTTTACTGCTACAGATTAGATAAGAGCTGGGAGATATATCCTGTACAAGAATATATTCGCCTTGTTATGCACATAAATGAAATTTTGCAAATCGCTTGTAAGACACTTATACACTCTCCACAGAAGTAAATCACTGATAGAAAAGCAATCCTTATAATCTTCTTATTGCTCTATACTTTCATAATACAAAATGTTGTAGCAACAGACTGCTCAAACAGTTACTCGTTTTATTTATTCTGATATACTCTGAGCACGATATATCCTATAAAATAACATGAGAGCTACTGTGGTGGAATGTACCAGCTATTAAATATAAAATACCATGAAAGAGTTAAAAAAAATATGTTCAGCTTTGTGTGATAAGGTAGGTCTAAATAATGCAGCTACAGTCTAATGCAAAAATATCATGCATTAAAGGGACAGTCTACACCATTATTTTTGTTGTTTTAAAAGATAGATAATCCCTTTATTACCCATTCCCCAGTTTTGCACAGCCAACATGGTTATATTAATATATTTTTAACCTCTGTGATTATCTTGTATCTAAGCCTCTGCAAACTGCCCCTTTATTTCAGTTCTTTTGACAGACTTGGGGCGCGATCCGATATCGATCGCAGTTTGCGGCGCAAGCGAGGGAACCGGCGTCGCCCGCAGTTTCAGCTCGCAACTCGAGCTATCCCATATAAGTCGCCGTCAGATGCTAACGTGCCGTAAGTCTCACAAACCAGCGATGTCCAGAAATCTGCGTAAGTACAAATTTCTGGCGTCACCAGTGACTTGCGGCACGTTAGAATCTGCCGGCGCCTATAAAACCTGACTAAAGTTTAAAACACCCGCACTGTCTAACACGCCTCCCTAACATAGCCCGCACTGTCTAACCCTCTATCCGCTATCCCCCCTCACTATCCTAACAATAAAAAAGCTATTAACCCCTAAACCGCCGCTCCTTTACCCCGCCGCAACCTAATAAAGTTATTAACCCCTAAACCGCCGCTCCCGTACCCCGCCGCCAGCTATATTATATCTATAATTAAACAAATTTCAAAGCTCTTTACCTTACCAGCCCTTAAAAGGGCCTTTTGTGGGGCATGCCCCAAAGAATTCAGCTCTTTTGCATTCAACAAATACAATCCCCCCCCCCCATTACAACCCACCACCCACATACCCCTATTCTAAACCCACCCAAACCCCCCTTAAAAAAGCCTAACACTACCCCCCTGAAGATCTCCCTACCTTGTCTTCACCACACCGGGCCGAACTCCTGATCCGATCCGGGCGATGTCATCCTCCAAGCGGCAAAGAAGAATTCTTCCTCCGGCGATGTCATCCTCCAAGCGGCAAAGAAGAATTCTTCCTCCGACGACGTCTTCCTCCAAGCGGCAGCAAAGTCTTCATTCTTCCGGCGGCATCTTCAATCTTCTTTCTTCGCTCCGCCGCCGCGGAGCATCCATCCCGGCCGACTGCTGAACTTGGAATGAGGTACCTTTAAATGACGTCATCCAAGATGGCGTCCGCCGAATTCCGATTGGCTGATAGGATTCTATCAGCCAATCGGAATTAAGTTAAAAAAATCTGATTGGCTGATTGAATCAGCCAATCAGATTCAAGTTCAATCCGATTGGCTGATCCAATCAGCCAATCAGATTGAGCTCGCATTCTATTGGCTGTTCTGATCAGCCAATAGAATGCGAGCTCAATCTGATTGGCTGATTGGATCAGCCAATCGGATTGAACTTGAATCTGATTGGCTGATTCAATCAGCCAATCAGATTTTTTTAACTTAATTCCGATTGGCTGATAGAATCCTATCAGCCAATCGGAATTCGGCGGACGCCATCTTGGATGACGTCATTTAAAGGTACCTCATTCCAAGTTCAGCAGTCGGCCGGGATGGATGCTCCGCGGTGGCGGAGCGAAGAAAGAAGATTGAAGATGCCGCCGGAAGAATGAAGACTTTGCTGCCGCTTGGAGGAAGACGTCGCCGGAGGAATAATTCTTCTTTGCCGCTTGGAGGATGACATCGCCGGAGGAAGAATTCTTCTTTGCCGCTTGGAGGACGACATCGCCCGGATCGGATCAGGAGTTCGGCCCGGTGTGGTGAAGATCTTCAGGGGGGTAGTGTTAGGCTTTTTTAAGGGGGGTTTGGGTGGGTTTAGAATAGGGGTATGTGGGTGGTGGGTTGTAATGGGGGGGGGGGATTGTATTTGTTGAATGCAAAAAATTTGTTTAATTTAGAATAGGGCAGGGAATTGTTTTTATTTTGGGGGTTTATTATTTTATTAGGGGGCTTAGAATAGGTGTAATTAGCTTAAAAATCTTGTAATCTTTTTTTTATTTTTTGTAATTTAGTGTTTGTTTTTTTTTGTAATTTAGTTTAGTTAATTTAATTGTATTTTTAGATAGATGTTTGTAGTTTATTTAATTTATTGATAGTGTAGGTGTATTTATAACTTAGGTTAGGATTTATTTTACAGGTAATTGGGTAATTATTTTAACTAGGTAGATATTAAATAGTTAATAACTATTTAATATCTATTATACCTAGTTAAAATAATTAACAATTTACCTGTAAAATAAATATTAACCCTAACATAGCTACAATGTAATTATTAATTATATTGTAGCTATCTTAGAGTTTATTTTATAGGTAAGTATTTAGATTTAAATAGGAATATTTTAGTTTATAAATTAATTAGATTAATTTAATATAAATATAGTTAGGGGTGTTAGGGTTAGATAGAGTTAATATAGTTAATATAAATACTATAGTAACTATATTAACCCTAATATAATTAGGGTTAATATAGTTAATATATATAATGTAATAACTATATTAACTATAATATACTTAGGGTTAATATAGATAATATAGCTGGCGGCGGGGTAGGTAGATTAAATTAGGGGTTAATCATTTTAATAGAGATGGCGGCGGTGTAAGGGGCTTACATTAGGGGTTAATAATATTAATATAGCTGGCGGCGGTATAGGGGGATTAGATTAGGGGTTAATAATTTTTATATAGGTGGCGGCGGTGTAAGGGGTCAGATTAGGGGATAGATAAGGTAGATGGCGGCGGTTTTAGAGGCTCACAGTAGGGGGTTAGTTTATGTAGATGGCGGCGGGGTCCGGGAGCGGCGGTTTAGGGGGTAATAACTTTATTAGGGATTTGGGGGGGGGGATCGCGGTTGACAGGGAGATAGACATTGCGCATGCGTTAGGTGTTAGGTTTATTTTAGCAGATCGCGGTTGACAGGGAGATAGACATTGCGCATGCGTTAGGTGTTAGGTTTATTTTCTAGTTAGTTTAGGGAGTTACGGGGCTCCAATAGTCAGCGTAAGGCTTCTTACGGCTGCTTTTTGTGGCGAGGTGAAAATGGAGTAAGTTTTCTCCATTTTCGCCACGTAAGTCCTTACGCTGCATATTGGATACCAAACTGCGCGGGTTTGGTATACCTGCCTATGGCCCAAAAAAACTGCGGGCGACGGCAGAAATATACGCGCGTAACTTCTAGCTTACGCCGTATATAGGATACCAAATCCGCGCAATTATTGGCGTCGCCGGCTTTTGCGGGCGACGATTTTTATCGGATCGACCCCTTGCAGTTTAGCCAATCAGTGCCTGCTCCCAGATAACTTCACGTGCACGAGCAAAGTGTTATCTATATGAAACACATGAACTAACACCCTCTAGTGGTGAAAAACTGTTAAAATGCATTCTGAAAAGAGGTGGCCTTCAAGGTCTAAGAAATTAGCATATGAACCTCCTAGGTTAAGCTTTCAACTAAGAATACCAAGAGAACAAAGCAAAATTGGTGATAAAAGTAAATTGGACAATTGTTTAAAATGACATGCTCTATTTGAATCATGAAAGTTTATTTTGGCCTAGACTGTCCCTTTAAGGAGTTAAACACATAGGTAACATTCCACTTAGGAGACACAAGTCTTGCAACTCATGAGTAGAACAAGCTGGCTGTTGGCATGCCATTCCTGATAGACTCACCAGTGGTTTACTGTTTGTGACAAGCAATGCAAGTGGATCCCAAAGGGGGCTTTACCTATGTTGCATAAGCAAAAACTCAGCTTGGATATTCAATTTTGCACTTGCGGTTTGCGTTCATATTACAAGTAAAAAAAAACAACGATTTTGAGCTAGCGTAAACCGGAATAGCGCGAAAAAACAAACGTAAGTTTTTGCGTGCTCGTGCATGTATTCCCCCACTTAGATCAATGGGGGAAAAAAGGTGGGAAAAAACCTGAGATCACACAAATGCCATCGCCTTTTCGCATTCCCCATACAAGTCAATGGGGAAAATGTTTTTTACTTTTACTTTTGGATACAATAAAGCAGCTTTTTAATTTGTCACTTACCAGTGTGCACATTTTTTTGAACTCCATCATCTATTTATCTGTCTCTCTTTATGGGCCTGATTCTCAAAAACCCATCGTCATGGGGGGGCGGAGCAAGTCGCATGTTAGGTCAGCTCCGTCCATAGTGGCTTAAACAGTGATTTCTGCTCAAAAACCGGATATAAACACCCTCAACTAGCGCAAGCCAACTGGACACAACTACCTACTACCTGTATTTCCTACTGGACTGTCCAGCTCTCAACTCAGTGACTGCATTGCGACCTTAAAGCAAAGAGCCGAGTGACGGTCCGCACCGGGCCCAGTGACAGCTGCGGACCACAAACATCAACCTGCAGCTCCCTGCAAATACCTGATAATCCTGCTCCGGAGGGTCGGGGCTCCGCTTGGGAGCTAGATACAGCCGCAACACACTTGCTATAATCAATAATTCCGCAAAATAAGGTTTATTCAGTGCTATCAATGCACAGAGTAAGATGCTAATAATCCCACACTAGTGGGTACTGGGGATAATATATGGGGGCCTATCTATCAAGCTCCGAAAGGAGCTTGACGGCCCGTGTTTCTGGCGAGTCTTCAGACTCGCCAGAAACAGCAGTTATGAAGCAGCGTTCACAATGACCGCTGCTCCATAACCTGTCCGCCTGCTCTGAGCAGGCGGACAGACATCGCCGGAAATCAACCCGATCGAGTGCACTGTCCGATCAGGTCCGCCAGACCTTGTTAAATAGCAACAAAGTCAAAGATATGTATCCAGCACATGATTCCCCAAGGTGTGCACAAAGCTGTGAGGTGTAAACTGCAAAACACCCAAGTTGATGTCAAATATACAAAATCACAGCAGCACCACTGTAGTATTTCCAATCTTTTTTCTTTATTCCATGTCACAAGGATAGCAATCAGCAATGGAACAGAATGACGTTTCGGGTTATATACCCTTATTCATGAATATGAATAATGGTATATAACCCGAAACGTTGTTCTGTTCCATTGCTGTTTGCTATCCTTGTGACATGGAATAAAGAAAAAAGATTGGAAATACTACAGTGGTGCTGCTGTGATTTTGTATATTTGACAGACCTTGTTAAATAGAGGCCATGGACTCTGCGATTTATAGAGGTATGCTTGTGATGACAAAGACTAGATTGAATGCAGCCTTGTCTGTTTTAGTGTTGCACAGAGTTCTTTATTAATTTTTAGGGCCCACTGGCCGTTCAATTTGTGGTCTCCATTTAAAATATGTTACAGGTTTAGGTGTATGAATATGGCTATTTGTAGGCTAGAAAAATGAGGATCCCAAATGTATATACTAGCCTAGTCCCTTGGTCCAGGGGCATATTATGGCTTAGGCCAACAAGGCTGGTGCCTAGGGCAGCAGATTTGGGAGAAGCAGCACATCTGCCCTATCCTCCCTCTAAAAGCCAGCACACAGTACAGTGAGCAAAAAAGTGCAGGCTTTTACAGAGAAGACAAGGCATGTGCACTGATTAAGGTCGCTCTTCACAGGCAGTGCTCATTTAACCGTTGCTTCATTTAGAGCCGCCGGCATTTTTGCAGTGGAAGCGTTCTTGGTGAGAAACTTGCCCGGGGATATGCTTACAAGGTGAGGCTGGGAGGCAGGTGAGGGAGGGAGAAAAGGAAAGAAGAGAGAGAAGAGGAAGGGAGGGAAAGAAGAATACACTATGAAACAATCACTGCCTGTCACATGCAACAACATACAGTAATTATTATCATTCAAGTAATTAAACTTTTTAAGTGTCCGTTTACTATTTACTCGGTGGGTTCATGAATGCAGAGAAAGATAGCTATTAGAGTTTATGATTAGATATCGCAAGCTGATCTAAGCAGTGCACAGACGCATCCAATCTGTTAGTTACTAAGACCTGCAACAAGCACTGCGCTCGCAGAGCCACCACAACTGACAAGGGGAGGCAGCAAAATGGCACAAGGTCTTCTCCTCCAGCCTCACCTTGTAAGCATATCCCCGGCCAAGAACGCTTCCACTGCAAAAATGAAGCAGCGGTTTAAAGGAGCACTGCCTGTGAAGAGCGACCTTAATCAGCGCACATGCCTTGTCTTCTCTGTAAAAGCCTGCACTTTATCGCTCACTGTACTGTGTGCTGGCTTTTAGAGGGAGTATAGGCTAGATGTGCTGCCCCTCTCAAATCTGCTGCTCTAGGTACCGGCCTTGTTGGCCTAGGCCATAATACGCCAGTGTGTGCAAACAACAATTCATGCTCAAATCCTATATGTATATTAGTTTGTGATTGGTTAGCAATCGTCCTTTTGTTCTGGAGGACAGGAAAATGAGTGAAAAGAAAGAAACATAAAACAATATACTCACTTGACAAAATAAAGTTGCATTATCTGTTGTAAAATTTTGAAGGTACATTATCATGCAGCTTTCAATTTGTGTAAAATATCCCTTTAAGTTGCTATCTGATTGGTGAATGTGTACAAGGAGAGACAAGATATATTTACCAATTGTCTATAGCCCTTATGTGCATCAATGTACGTCATTAATATCAAGGCAATATTCTTTTACTGCTACAGATTAGATAAGAGCTGGGAGATATATCCTGTACAAGAATATATTCGCCTTGTTATGCACATAAATGAAATTTTGCAAATTGCTTGTAAGACACTTATACACTCTCCACAGACGTAAATCACTGATAGAAAAGCAATCCTTATCATCTGCTTATTGCTCTATACTTTCATAATACAAAATGTTGTAGCAACAGACTGCTCAGTTACTTGTTTTATTTATTCTGATATACTCTGAGCACAATATATCCTATAAAATAACATGAGAGCTACTGTGGTGGAATATACCAGCTATTAAATAGAAAATACCATGAAAGAGTTAAAAAAATAGGTTCAGCTTTGTGTTATAAGGTAGGTCTAATTAATGCAACTACAGTCTAATGCAAAAATAGCATGCATTAAGGAGTTAAACACATACATAACATTCCAGTTAGGAGACACAAGCCTTGCAACTCATGAGTAGAACAAGGCTGGCGATTGGCTGTTTGCATGCCTTTCCTGATTGACACAGCAGTGGTTTCCTGTTTGTGACAAGCAATCCAAGTGGTTCTCAAAGTGGGCTTTACCTATGTGCTTACCCATTTGAACATATTGGGCTATATTACAAGTGGCGCAGTATTTTTTTGCGTAAGCAAAAACTCAGCTTGGATTTTCCTTTTTGCACTTGGGGTTTGCATTCATTTTACAAGTTAAAAAGAAACGATTTTGAGCTAGCGTTAACCCGAATAGCGCGAAAAAACCTTACGCCTAGATTACGAGTTTTGCGCTATAGAGGGTGTGAAACAAACGCAACCAAAGTTACGTTATTACACCCTTCATAGCGCTGCCATTAAAAGTTTCTGAAAAGCCTCCTTGTGCGTGCAATATGGTGGCGATAAGCTCCATACCGCACAAAATCCAAGGGCTGAGAATACGTGCTCGTGCACGCTTTCCCCATAGACATCAAAGGGGAGAAGGTGTTAGAAAAAAATAAATAACACCTGAATTACGGAATGGAGATCGCCGTAACGCAGCCCCATTAATGTCTATGGGGAAAAAAAGTTATTAACTCCTATTCCTCTGCTCCCCGACCTCGCCGCCACTAATACAAGTTATTAACCCCTATTCCGCCACTCCCTGACAATGCTGCCACTAATTAAAGTTATTAACCTCAATTCCACCGCCCCCCAACAACGCCATCACTATAAATAAATGTATTTACCCCTAAACCGCCAACCCCCCACATTGCAAAAAACTAAATTAAACTATTAACCCCTAAACCTAACAACCCCCTAACTTTATATTACAATATCCATATCTTAAAATAAATAAAAACTTACCTGGGAAATAAAAAAAAACTAAGTTTAAACTATAAATGAACCTAACATAACTATTATACTAAACTATTATACTAAAATTAAAATAACTACCAATTAAAAAAAACTAAATTACACATTAAAAAAAACTAACACTACTTAAAAAATTTAAGTCTAAAATTACAAAAAATAAAAAATACTTAATTACGAAAAATAAACAAAATTATCAAAATTAAAACAATTACACCTAATCTAATAGCCCTATAAAAATAAAAAAGCCCCTCCCAAAAAAACCCCTAGCTTACAATAAACTACCAACAGCCAGACCAAGTAGGGTTTATCCACAACCGCGAGGGCCCAGATAATACTAGACGCCTTATCAATATAGTCTGCGAATCCACGAGAATGAACAAACCTTTCTCGGTCATCTCCTTAGATGCCGAGAAGGCTTTTGACAGAGTCAGATGGAGCTACCTTTGGGAGACTCTCAATGCCTTCAAATTTCCCTCTGACATTTGTCTCGCGATTCAAGCCCTATACTCCTGCCCCACAGCAGTGGTCAGGGGGGTAGGGTTCCATACAACCCCATTCCCCATCTTTAATGGTACGAGGCAGGGTTGTCCACTCTCCCCGCTCCTGTTTGCTCTGGCAATTGAGCCACTCGCTGAAACTATACGCACCGATAAGGGCCTGGTGGGAATTACACTCTCTGGCTCCAAACACAACATTGCCCTATTTGCAGACGATGTTACTGTGTTCTCTGCGGACCCACTTAGCACAATCCCTAGACTCTTGGAAATACTTGAGGCCTTTGGCTCCCTATCTTTTTATAAGCTTAATGCCGCCAAAACAGAAATCTATTGGTGGGGTTTCCCCCAAACCTATATCACGACCCTTCAGGAGCAGTTTGACTTTAAATGGTCTAATAAATGGATTACCCATCTTGGAGTTAAAATCTCTAATGACTTGAAGCAGATGGTTAAGGATAACTACCTTCCCCTGCTGACGGATTTGCGCACGTTGAAAAACGTTTGGGACCATAAGAACATCTCTTGGATGGGTCGTATAGCTTCCCTTAAAATGTCGTTCCTCCCCCGGCTCACCTATCTGTTTAGATGTCTCCCGATTAGGATGCCCTCTCACCTTTTGCTACAATTCCAAAGTGAGTGTACAAAATTTATCTGGCAGAATAAAACTCCCAGAATAGCCCACAAAATCTTACAGTTTCCAGTTCAGCTGGGGGGTTTGGCTTCCCCATCTATAGTTAAGTACTATGAAGGAGCCATGCTCACGCATATTTCCCAATGGGGAGTGCTTCATGCACAAGACAGGTGGAGAGATATTGAACAAGCCTCCTTACCCTTTGATATCTATCTAAAAGACCTAATCTGGACTCAGGTCCATAGTAGGAGAACCCTGAACATTCTCAATTTCGTAGTCCTGGAGTGCTTGGCAATCTGGGACAAGATTAGGCATCGCAAATTGATTGCGCCACACCCCTCCCTGATCACTTCTGTCTCAGGTCTGCTCACAGGCCTTGCAGAAACACACCCCAACACGTGGGCCCGGATAGGTGTAAAACAAGTGTCAGACTTCTGGTCAGGGTCCAGTGGGGACGGATATATCTCGTTGTCTAAGGACAACCTTCGGGAAGACATTCCGCCCTACCTCCATTTCGAACTTACTAGGATCAAGAGTTTCCTATCTAGCTGGGGATTCTTCCCCACTGCCCCACGACAGCTTACCCCATGGGAGTCTGTGTGGAAAGGAGGACGTAGACTCTATAAGCCTCTCTCGAAACATTACTGTCTACTTGAGGGCTCCATACCTCCGGACATGGCCCCACACTTGCTTAAGTGGGACGCTATTCTACACACTCGAATCTCTGCGAATGCTTGGCAGGGGTCCCTCATCTTAACTAAAAAAACATTACATTGTGTAACAATGTTCGAAACTCACTATAAAGTCATCTCCCAATGGTACCTGGTACCTGCGCGGCTGTCCAAGATGTATCCAACATTCTCTCCACAATGTTGGAGGGACTGCGGTTCCCATGGCGACATGCTCCACATATGGTGGGAGTGCCCCAGGCTAACTCCGCTGTGGAATGCATGTTTCCGCACTCTATCTGCCCTCAGGATCCCGTTGCCCAAAAACCCTGCCACGGCACTCCTACATCTAAACTTACACGCACTTCCCAAACATCAGCAGATTTTCAGCGTTTATCTCTTGTCATCTGTCAAGACAAACATTGCCAGATGCTGGAAGAAAGCCTCTCCCCCTAGATGGTCTGACATACTCAAAACAATGGCGTACTTACATGTTATGGAAAAAGACATATACTATAGTTTGGACAGAATCGACCTCTTTGAAATGGTCTGGGCTGACTGGACAGACATACATAACACTTCATGGTTACCCCAGGTTAGTGTCTAAGAGATCATACTGTTACCACCTCAGCCGACCCCGGGTAAAGACCCCTCCCCCCCCCCCAATCCCCTCTCCTACTCCCCTCCACGTAGATGTGCCCCCCCCTTCTCCCTCCCTCCTTCCCACCCCCCTTGCTAACCACTTGGAAATGTACCGACTCCTATCTCTATTTGTTGAATGTGTCAGTTACATGATTCAGAATCAAACAATTATTTACATGATGTGTATCCAACTGTTCAGGGGTCCTGCGAGGCCCCAATTACTGTTCTATAATGTTTAAAACCAATAAAAATTCTTTGGAAAAAAAAAAAACTACCAACAGCCCTTAAAAGGGCCTTTTGTAGGGCAAAGATTTTTAAAAAAAAAACACTAACCACCGAAGATCCACTCACAGTTTCTAAAGTCCGGACATCCATCCTTATCCAGGCGGCGAGAAGTCTTTATCCAGGTGGCGTCTTCTATCTTCATCCCAGCGGGGGCGTCTTCTATAGTCATCCCAGTGGCGCTGAGCGGATCCATCTTTGAAGACATCCATCTGGCGCGGAGCGTCCTCTTCATACGGTCACCGCCATACACTGGATCTTCAATGCAAGGAAGCCTTTTCAAAATGGCGTCCCTTGCATTCCTATTGGCTGATTTGATTCTTGAAATTCAAATCAGCCAATAGGATGAGAGCTACTGAAATCCTATTGGCTGTTTAAAACAGCCAATAGGATGAGAGCTAATGAAATTCTATTGGCTGATTTGAAATGTGAGGGATATTGTAATTTTAATTTAAAGTTAGGGGGTAATAGTTTAATTTATTAGTGGTGATGTGGGGGGGCTGGTGGTTTAGGGGTTAATAGATTTATTTAGTAGTGGCGATGTGGGGGGCTGGCGGTTTAGTAGTTAATAGGTTTAGTTAGTGGCGGCGGTGGCGGGGAGCGGCAGAATAGGGGTTAATAACTTTATTATAGTGGCGGGGATGTGGGCGAGTGGAAGATTAGGGGTTAATTAAGTTTTAAATACTGTTTGCGATGCGGGAGGGCCTCACTTTAGGGGTTAATATGTAGTTTATGGGTGTTAGTGTACTTTGTAACAGTTTAGTTACACAAAATCCATAACTACTGCTCTCAGATGGCGGTATGGATCGTGTTGGTATAGGCTGTAACGCAAGCATTTTAGCCTCACGGCACAACCTGTAATACCGACGCTATGGAAATCCCACACAAAAACATCATTTTTTGGAGTGCGGGATTGACGTTGCACTACAGGCTGAAATGCTTGCGGTATAGCTATACCGACACGACTCGTAATGGCTGCGTTACTGTTTTTACGCTGAAATGGCCATTTTATTCAGCGTTAAAACCGTAACGCAAAACTCGTAATCTAGCCGTTACATTTTTTGCATGCGCGTACATGTATTCACCCATAAATATCAATGGAGAAAAAAAAGGTGGAAAAAAAACCTGAGATCGCGCAAATGCCATCGCCTTTTCGTATTCCCCGTAGAAGTCAATGGATATAAATTTTTTTACTTTTACTTTTGTATACAATAAAGCAGCTTTTTAATTTGTCGCTTACCAGCGTGCACATTTTTTTTAACTCCATCATTTATTTATCTGTCTCTTTTTGGGCCTGATTCTTAAAAACTCACCGTCATGGCGGGCAGAGCTAGGCGCCGATGGAGCAAGTCGCATGTTAGGTCAGCTCCGTCCATATAGTGGCTTAAACAGTGATTTCTGCTCAAAAAACGGGTATAAACACCCTCAATCAGAGCAAGCTTACTGGACACAACTACCTATATTTCCTACTGATCTGTCCAGCTCCCGACTCAGTGAGTGCATTGCAGACCTTAAAGTAGATAGCCGAGTTATGGTCTGCACCGGGCCCAGCGACAGCTGCGGACCACAAACATCAACCTGCAGCTCCCTGCAAATATCTGATAATCCTGCTCCGGAGGGTCGGGGCTCCGCTCCGGAGCTAGACACAGCCACAACACTCTTGCCATAATCACTGATGCCTAGCACCTACGGGCGGCCCATCCTCGACCACGCGGATTGATGATCCAGTCTCTTGGGAGCACCTCCTGACATCAGCCAGAGGGTCGGAGCTCCACTATGGAGTCCCATTGAATACTCACAGAGACAGCAGGCCTAATTGAGAGACTGCCGCCCCACATGGTGGTTCACCTGCAGCACCCCTGATTCACCAGTAGCACCGGAGGGTGAGCAGACCTCAGATCAACCCTACATTTTGCCTCACCCTTATAGCCCACATAAGCCAGAGACTACCAGTACAGCACTTAAAGCCACCTGGACAGACACGCAGGCTACAGGCAATTATAGCTGTCATCCTCGTCTAGGGCTTATCCTACTCCCAATATGATCTGTCCCAGAAGCATTGCATTTACTAAGAGGTATCACATACCCTATTCTAGGGAAGAAATATAAAAGGCAATACCTTGTGAAGCAGTGTATTTTATGTACATAGCCCAACACTGAGGGCATCCTAGGCAATACTTCTCCTCCACCATTTCCCACCAGGTCTTTTCAGGTGGGTTATATGCACCAGGCCTTTTTCCCACATCATCACAAGTTGACAACCCTCCCTGGAGAGAAGTACTGCTCCCTGCCCCCCTTTTGCTCCGTCTGACCTAGAAAGAAGTGACATCCCAAGCTGTACATTCACACACATACGTATCCAGAATACACTTTGATTACGGGTTTATCCCCTGTAACACAATATCTGGGAGACAGCAGGAGAGGGCACTGTGGAAAACCCACACCAGCTAGAAATAGCAGCTGATACCATACTGAAGCTGACCCTTACCTAACTGACCACCTATGCCTCAATAAGAGGTATACCCCAGGAGAGACCTAGCTTCAGCACCCGAAGCTCCCATGGTAACTACACTGTGAATAGCAAACACACACAGCTACCTATTATGGTAACCTAAAAGTATACGCCTATACCACATATGGACACCCCTGGGCTGATGTGAGACTAGACACCCAGTGTTCAAACACCACATCTCTCTCTGCTAACTAGAGGCCTACACCACATATTCTGTACTCCGCTCTCTACCCACCCACTTTCCTAATAGCCAGAGACAAAAAGTCAAAGCTACCAAAATCTCAGAAAAAGACAGTCTTGGACCTCTTACACCTAACTCCCTTGATCCAGCCAGATGGCTCAGATAACGACCTGTCAGATTCAAACATTCCCTCGGAGAATACCCTGAGGTCCACATTATCTACCGTTAGCAATACATTCTGAAGCTTCAACATCACTTATAGAATCCATCAAATCCATGCTGACGGGACACCATGACTCTCTATAAAAAAAATGAGAAGTCCTGTGCTGAACTCAAAAGAAATATAGCCTCAATAGGAGAGAGAATGGACGCCCTGAAGCGGAAACAGGAAGACCTCATTGTGGACCACACAAATCTCCTGGTCTACTCTGAGAACTTAGCCTCCCAAATCTCCTCATTAGAAGTAAAAAGAACTGACCTAGAGGATATATCTTGGAGAAACAACTTGAGGATCATGGGGATCCCTAAAACCTGGAATCCTTCCTTAAAATAAACTATTCAAGTAACTAATAACTGAGGCCTCTGACTCTAAACTACTGATGAACAGAGCACATAGAGTAGCTAGGCCATGTTCAATCTCCACTGACAAGCCCAGAGATGTGGTGGTGAGACTACACTATTTTTCCTTTAAAAATAAACTAATCAACACAAACATGAGGGACAGAACCCTGCCTAAGAAATTCAAGAACGTCCAGATTTTCCCAGATCTTTCTGCACACACACTGTTCCTGAGGAAGACCTTTGCAGACTAAAATATTGAGAGCACAAAACATCAGATGGGGCTTCCCAGTGAAGCTCCTTATCAACAAAGATAGCCAACATCACACAGCCTCGACTCCCCAACAAGTCAAGTCACTTTTATAACAATGGAAACTGCTTCCAGAAGTACCAGATGGTCATTCGGAACCAACCTTCTGGCTACCTCCACTTCGTACCAATGCTTCAGAATGGCAACCCCTCCCTCACAGAACCCTCAACCCAACAGGAGGCCTGCTGGAACTCAGCCAAACCACCATAAGAGACTCACCTAAGCCAACTGTATCCTTTACTGAACGATCATTTGTATAAGCTCTGCCACCCCTAGGGCTGCCGACCTCCCTCTTGAACAACTTTAATTGTTTGCTCCTCTGGTAATGGTTATGATGTTAATAGGGTACTTGCTGTAGTAACTACAAATATGTCTGCCACATACATCCCACATGCCCTAGAAGTTTGATAGATAAATACGTTTTAGTCTGTTCTAGTTAAAGACTTATATGTTTGTGGCAAGTGCGAACATATTGTCTCTTTAGAAACTCGTATTGGGGATCTGGAGGAACGAATTGCAACACTACATGAAATTCAGACACTTGAAAGGGAAATGGATAGGACTGAGCTGGTTGTTAATGGTTCCAGCAGTGGGAATGGGGAGGATTCAGATGAGGAGACTCCAGGATGTAGCTGGGTCACAGTAAGAGGGCGAAGTAAGCGGAAGAGACAGGCCAGTTCTGAGCTGGTACACCCCAATAGATTTGCAAGATTAAGTGAAGATGTTGGGGATATCAGTTCAGGGGTGGCAGTGTCAGAGAGGGCCGTGTTGCCTAGTATAGTGAACAGTCCTTTAGCTGTGGAAGAGGAGCATACTATGGTGGGCAGTCCTTCAGTCATGGAAGAGGGGCATACAAGTCAGGGCCAGAGGCAGATGTTGGTGGTAGGAGACTCTATTATAAGGAAGGTTGATAGGGTAATTTGTCATCCAGACCCTTTACATAGAACAGTTTGCTGTCTTCCAGGGGCTCGTGTTAGGCATATTGTGGAGCGTATTGATAGATTGTTAGAGGGATGTGGGTCTGATCCTGCAGTCATGGTGCATATTGGTACTAATGAAGGAATCAGTGGGAGATGGAGAGTCCTAAAAATGACTTCAGGGAGTTAGGTAGCAAGCTTAAAGCAAGGACCTCCAAAGTAATATTTTCTGAGATATTACCAGTGCCGTGTGTTGACTCAGTAAGGCAGAAGGAGTTAAGGTCTGTTAATTCATGGCTAAAAACATAATGTAAAAATGAGGGGTTTGACTTTTTAGAACACTGGGCTGATTTTTCACTAGGGTACAATTTGTACAGTAAGGATGGATTGCACCTGAATGACATGGGTGCAGGTGTGTTGGGGGAAAGGATGGTAGCACGTTTAGAGAACCTTTTAAACTAGGCAAAGGGGGGGAGGGTCAATTAGAACAAAATAGAACAGAGAGATCAGTCTCTGAATATGTCACTCCCTTAATATCTCAAGGAAGGGAGTGAATGTCACATTAGAAAGTATAGAGTAAAGTACACCAAGTAGCAGCAGAAAGCACATGAAAATTAAATGTATGACAACAAATGCAAGAAGCATGACAGGTAAAATGGGGGAGCAGACGCTCTTAGTTGCAGAAGAGGACTATGATGTTATCAGTATAACTGAAACTTGGTGGGATGATTCACATGACTGGGCAGTTAACTTAGAGGGGTATACATTATTTAGGAGGGACAGGAATAATAAAAGGGGTGGAGGAATTTGCATGTATATTAAACCTGACCTTAAACCTACAATAAGGGAAGATATTTATGATACAAGTGACAATGTAGAGACCCTGTGGGTTGAAATAAAGAGTGGGGGGAAAAATCCTAAAAAAATATTACTAGGAACATGCTACAAGCCTCCCAACATTAGTGACCCGGAGGAAACTCAACTACTTATCCAAATAGGTAAGGCTGCTAATAACAGTGCTTTAATTATGGGAGATTTTAACTACCCTGATATAAACTGGGCCAATGAAACTAGTAATTCAGCTAAGGGGGATAGATTTTTAAATGTTCTCAGGGATAACTTCTTGTCACAATTAATAGAGGAGCCAACTAGGAGTAAAGCTATATTGGATTTAGTGCTATCAAACAATACAGATATAATATCAAACATAGAAGTTAAAGAACATTTGGGTAACAGTGATCATAACATGGTCACATTTGAAATCTCTTTTCATATGCAGTGTTTTAAAGGCTTAACTAAGACTTTTAATTTCAAGAAAGCAAAATTCAACGATTTAAGGAAATCATTAAATAATATAAATTGGGACAATGTATTTTCTAATAAAAATACAGAGGATAAATGGATAATATTTAAAAATTTGTTAAATAAATATACATATCAATACATACCATATGGTTATAAAAATAAAAATAAAAAAACTAAGCCGTTATGGCTAAATAAAAATGTGTTAAGAGAAATTAGGAAAAAACGTAGGGCATTTAAATTATTAAAAGAAAATAGTACAGACTCAGCATACAATATTTATAAGGAATGTAACAAAGCATGCAAAAAAGCAATCAAATTAGCCAAAATTGAAAATGAAAAATTAATTGCAAAGGATTCTAAGTCTAACCCTAAAAGGTTCTTTAAGTACATAAATAGCAAAAAATCTAAGAAGGATAATATAGGTACATTAAAATGTGTGGAGGGTAGCATGATAAATAATGACAGGGAGAAGGCTGAGGTACTAAACCAGTTTTTTTCTTCAGTATACACAAGAGAGGAACCATTGAATGATACTTTGGAACAGAATAGAACATGCCAGTCCATACCACTAAATGGGTTTTGTTTAGAGGATATTAGGAAAAAACTAAAAAATATTAAGGTAAATAAAACTCCAGGCCCAGATGGAATACACCCAAGGGTGTTAAGGGAACTTAGCACTGTTATAGACAAACCTTTACTCTTAATTTTTCAAGACTCATTATCCTCAGGCATGGTACCCCAGGATTGGCGTAAAGATGATGTGGTGCCACTCTTCAAAAAGGGAAGCAGGGATGATCCAGGAAGCTATAGACCAGTTAGTCTGACATCAATAGTGGGGAAGATATTTGAAGGGATTATAAAGGATTATATTGATGAGCATATTTGTGTAAACAAGATACTGGGGGGTAGTTATCAAGCCGTCTACTTTTCTGGCTTCGCCGGCCCAATACGCCCGCCTAAGCTCGCCTCACATCGCTGCCGCGGACCTGAAAAAATACGCCTAAGTTATCAAAAAAAGCTGTCAAAAAGCCGCGGGGCGATGAGCAGCGGACTGTGAGAGTTATCACTCATCCGATCTCGCTGCTCTTCTGCTGTTTGACAGCTTTCTTGCTAGCCTGTCACTAAGCACTCACACTAAACTACACTGTTCTACCCCCTATACCGGCGCCCCCGGAGCCCCCCGCAACTAAATAAAGTTACTAACCCCTAAACCGCCGCTCCTAGACCCTGCCGCAAGTCTTATAAATGTATTAACCCTTAAACCGCCGCTCCTAGACCCTGCCGCAACTCTTATAAATGTATTAACCCCTAAACCGCCACTCATAGACCCTGCCGCAACTCTTATAAATGTATTAACCCCTAAACCGCTGCTCCTAGACCCTGCCGCAACTCTTATAAATGTATTAACCCCTAAATCGCCGCTCCCGGACACCGCTGCCACCTACAGTATACCTAGTAACCACTATCCTGCCCCCCCTACACCGTCGCCCTCTATTATAAAGTTATTAACCCCTATCCTGCTGATCCCGCACCTCTCCGCAACTATATAAATAGTTTAACCCCTAAACCGCCGCTCCCTGAACCCGCCGCAACCTATATTAAACCTATTAACCCCTAATCTGATACACTGATAGTGTAGTATTAGGTTTAATTGTAACTTAGGTTAGGATTTATTTTACAGGTAATTTTGTATTTCTTTTAGCTAGGTAGTTATTAAATAGTTAATAACTATTTAATAACTATTCTAACTAGCTAAAATAAATACAAAGTTACCTGTAAAATAAATATAAATCCTAAGATAGCTACAATATAATTATTAATTATATTGGAGCTATCTTAGGGTTTATTTTACAGGTAAGTATTTATTTTTAAATAGGAATAATTTATTAAAGTATAGTGTAGTGTTAGGTGTAATTGTAACTTAGGTTAGTTTTTATTTTACAGGTAAATTTCAGTTTATTTTAGCTAGGTAAGCTATTAAATAGTTAATAACTATTTAATAGCTATTGTACCTAGTTAAAATAAATTGAAAGGTACCTGTAAAATAAAAATAAATCCTAAGATAGCTAGAATATAATTATTATTTATATTGTAGCTATATTAGGGTTTATTTTATAGGTAAGTATTTAGTTTTAAATAGGATTCATTTAGTTAATAAGATAAATATTATTTTGATTTATTTAATTAATATTTAAGTTAGGGGGGCGTTAGGGTTAGTGTTAGACTTAGGTTTAGGGGTTAATAATTTTATTACAGTGGCGGCGGCGTAGTGGGGGGCAGGATAGGGGTTAATACATTTATTATAGGTGGCGACAGTGTAGGGGGGGCAGATTAGGGGTTATTAAATGTATTATAGGTGGCGACGGTGTAGGGGGGGCAGGATAGGGGTTAATACATTTAATATAGGTTGCGGCGGGTTCATGGAGCGGCGGTTTAGGGGTTAATACATTTATTATAGTTGCGGTGGGCTCCGGGAGCGGCGGTTTAGGGGTTAATATGTATAGAGTAGCTTGCGGTGGGCTCCGGGAGTGGCGGTTTAGGGGTTAATCAGTTTATTATAGTTGCGGTGGGCTCCGGGAGCGGCGGTTTAGGGGGTAATAACTTTATTTAGTTGCGGCGGTGTAGGGGGGGCAGATTTGGGGTGTTTAGACTCGGGGTACATGTTAGGGTGTTAGGTGTAGACAGCTCCCATAGGAATCAATGGGATGTCTGGCAGCAGCGAACTTGTACTTTCGCTATGGTCAGACTCCCATTGATTCCTATGGGATCCGCCGCCTCCAGGGGTGGCGGATTGAAAACCAGGTAAGCTGGGCCGTAAAAGTGCCGAGCGTACCTGCTAGTTTTTTGATAACTAGCAAAAGTAGTGAGAATGTGCCGCACATCTGGAGTGACGTAAGAATCGATCTGTGTCGGACTGAGTCCGGCGGATCGAAGTTTACGTCACAAAATTCTACTTTTGCCGGTCTCGAGCCTTTGATAACTAAGGCGTATCAGCCTCGCCACAAATACGCTGCGGAATTCCAGCGTATTTGAGGTTGACGGCTTGATAACTAGGCCCCTATGAGTTCTAATCAGCATGGCTTTAGGAGAAATAGATCATGTCAAACTAATCTAATTAGATTCTACGAGGAAGTAAGTAAAAATATAGATAAAGGGGAATCAGTTAATGTGATATACTTAGATTTTGCAAAGGCATTTGATACAGTGCCACATGAGAGATTAATGCACAAAATTAAGGGACTGGGAATAGCTGAAAATGTTAGCTCATGGATAAATAACTGGATAAAAGATAGGGAGCAACGAGTAGTAGTAAATGGATCATACTCAGATTGGACAAAGGTAATCAGTGGCGTCCCCCAGGGATCAGTACTGGGCCCTGTTCTTTTTAATATTTTTATAAATGACTTGGAGCAAGGATTAAATAGCGACATCTCTATTTTTGCAGATGATACTAAGTTAAGTAAGGTCATTAGGTCAGAGCAGGACGAACTCTCTTTACAAAGGGATTTGCTAAAATTAGAACTATGGGCAAGTGAATGGAAAATGAGATTTAATACGGAAAAATGTAAGGTTCTACATTTTGGAAGTAAAAATAAGCAGGCTACGTATTTTTTAAATGGGACAAGACTTAGCCAAACACAGGAGGAAAGGGATTTGGGAGTAGTAATAGATAACAAGCTAAAGATGAGTGCACAATGCAGGGCAGCGGCTTCAAAGGCTAATAAGATACTAGCATGTATTAAAAGAGGCATTGATTCAAGGGAGGAAAGCATAATTCTGTCATTATATAAAGCCCTGGTAAGACCTCACCTTGAGTTTGGAGTGCAGTTCTGGGGACCGATTGCTAAAAAAGATATTGCAGAACTAGAAAAAGTTCAGAGAAGGGCCACAAAGCTAATAAGGGGATTGGATAAATTAACCTATGAGGAGATGCTAGCCAAACTGGGTCTGTTCTCTTTAGAAAAAAGGCGCTTGAGAGGTGACATGATTACTTTATATAAATATATTCAAGGCCCATATACAGAGATGGCAGAAGCTCTTTTATTCCAAGAAAATTGTTTCTGACAAGAGGTCATAATTTAAGGTTGGAGGAAAGGAGATTTAATCTCCTGCAACGGAAACGTTTTTTCACTGTAAGAGCAATAAAATTGTGGAACTCATTACCAAAGGAGGTAGTGAATGCCAATACCATAGATTCATTTAAAAATAGTCTGGATAAATTTCTGTATATAAACAAAATTCATGGATATGATTGCTAGTATTAAATGGGTCACATTTTAATGGGGTTATTTAAGCTTAACTGGAGCATTTTGTAAGTATTTTAGATTTGTATAGGTTGAACTCGATGGACTTCAGTCTTTTTTCAACCTTATCTACTATGTTACTATGTTACTTGTAACTCAGGTTCTTCCCTCCTGTTATAATTGTTATGTAATATATAATATATCCAATGGGCTGGCCAAAGAGATGCATAAAACACATCCTTTACACACCCTAGCTGTTGGAAAGACACTATGTTAAACTAATATGGTATACTAATTCTGTTAAAGAGTCTATACCCATGTTCCTTTCTCCTTGTTTATGTCCTCCTCCTATAGCTGAAACTAGCCCGTAGAAGAGATTGTTATTTAGTATGCCCATCTGTAAAACTGTAAAATGGTAAATGATGCAACCATAAGGTAATGGTTTCAGAAACTATATAACTCTATTGATGCAGGCCCTTCCCTCCCCCCTCCAAAAGGTAAATATATGTGAAAGTGCTATCCTGGGGACTCAGAAACGGAGCCCCCAGAATAGCCTTGGGCAGTGCGTTTATGCGCTAACCACTATTTTGTCATGTATAACATCTTTGCTACCTAATTCCATTGCATAGTTTTTACCCTTGTTCCCCTTCTTTTTTTTTTCTTTTTCTTCCCGACCTTCCTCTTCTTCTCTCCCTACACCCCCCCCCAGACAGGCACCACATGGTACACACAGATTACCTATACTCCCGGATAGATGCCCCCCCTAATGCTTTCTACCCTTAATGTGAAGGGACTCAATACTCCTACTAAACAAAGTCTATTGCTAAGATATCTAAAAAAATGTAAGGTAGAAGTAGCCTTTCTACAGGAGACCCACTGGACGGACCCTCCCCCACACACACTTAAATCCCCTCTCATCCCAGTCTGTGAATGAGCCCCATATACCATAGCAAAGAGAGGAGTAGCGATGCTCATTAGAAGTGATGTTGCCTATTCACCAATCGCCATTCACCATTGACAGGGACACGGAAGTTAGATACCATATTATAGTATGCAAACTCAATAACAGCTTATACTCCCTAGTTAAAGTATATACACCCAACGACCCCCAAGATGCATTTTTTAAGAGACTTCTACTTAGGATTGACCAGGTCAGGAGTGGGTCCATACTGATCGGGGGAGGCTTCAACTCTACATGGTACCCTACTCTAGAAAGACAAACCCCTAAAGGAGCAAAGATAGATCCAAAGGCCTCTCTCTTGTCTAAGTCATTGCGAGACACCATGACTCATTATAATCTCTTTGACATATGGTGCTGCCTACACTCGACTGACCGAGACCACACATTTTATTCCACAGCCCACCATTCCTACTCTCGTATAAATGCCATTTTCAGTGAACCCTGGACCCTAGATAAGGCTAAAACGGCAAGAATAGTCATCTGCCTTTTGTCCGACCATGACATGGTGATGGTTAACATTAGCCCCCCTAATTCAGAGGGACCTACTCGCTCATGGAGACTTTTTAATAAAAAAAACATGGACCATGCAGACAGCTACTGACCTGCAGGATTACTTCCAACTAAATGACAATAGACTAGTCTTAGAGGAAACACTGTTGGCCTCTATGAAAGCATATATTGGGGGGGGGGGGGGGGAATAAAAGTACAAAGTTCACTTAGTGCAATAGTAGTAATACAATAAAAAGTGAAATACAATAAAAATAAAAGTATAAGGAAATATGCGATCTACGTGGTATTTTCCAATTCAGTGATTCAGGTGGTTTTTTTGGGTCAAATAAAACAAAAACAAGAATACATAGTGAAGTAAGTTTTTAAAAGTGATGATTCACACGGTGGTTCCGCCAAGGGGTTACTCACACTTTTAAGAGCCACCCAGGCTCTGGAGTAGACCACACATGGTTTTATACTGCCAGGTACCCAGTATAACTCCATTTGCAGATAAGTGCTTTAAAAAATGACATTTATTTTAAAAACATATAAAAGCCACACATTTACCACCATACACAAAGTCACTCGGTATCTGTCCACATAAGCTTGTAAGTGGGTGCGAAATCACAACACCCTTTTCGGATGAATGTGGATAGCGTGCAGGTCTCGCTAAGCTCAAAACCGCTGTGTTAGTGATACACACAATACATGTCCTGGGGACCGATAGCAGGGGTGTGGCTGTGTATATACTGTATATTTATTAGGGGGACTCTAATTAAGAGAGTGCCACAATTATGCCGGGAGCAGGGAGCTGCCCTTGCGCAACTATTTGGGGAGTTAAGAACAGTTAAACGGGATAATGAAAATTAAACTGATCCCAGCCTTGCAGCCCGAATAGGTACACTTAGGGCCGAGATAACTGCAAAAGACATGCATAAAGTACAAGAAAACATAACAAGACTCCAGAAACTCTTCTTTTACCAAGGTAACAGGGCTGACAGACTGCTTGTCAACAAGCTTAGGGCCCGCACTAAATCCACTTCATGGATTACTATAGTTCCCTATATAACATTGTCTCTCACCCAAGCACAGTTCAGACAGATAGACACAATATATTAAACTTCTTGTCCTCCATAAACCTCCCGAATCTAGATTAACAAAGGGTAGCATACCTCACAGACACCATCTGCACCTTAGAAATCAAAACAGCTGTAAAGATGCTTAAAATTCATAAAGCCCCAGGACCCGATGGGTATATCCCCGTTTTATAAAACTTACATTAACATCCTAGCACTATACCTCCAGACTATTTGCCAGAATATTCGAGACAGGCTCCCTACCACCCGCGTATTTAGAAGCAACGATTTTAACTATCCCAAAAGAAGACAAGGACCCACAGCTCAGTCAGAGCTATTGCCCTTTCTCCCTCATTAATGTTGATATCAAGATATTCACTAAAATCCTAGCCTCTAGACTAAGCCCACTACTCCCAGAGGTGATCCACAGAGATCAGGTAGGGTTTGTTGTCAACAGACAAGGCACGGATAGTACGAGACACCTGCTCAACATTTTCTCGGAGGCAGAGAGGATGAACCTTCCCCTCCTCATCCTGTTGTTCGATGCTGAAAAGGCATTCAACAGGGTGCATTGGGAATACATGATGGCAGTCCTGGAGGTGATAGGCATCCCAACACTTTTCAGAACGGCCGTTGGAGCTCTCTACTCCAACCCAACGGCTAGGGTAAAAGGACTGGGATTTTGTTCTCGCCTGTTCGTCCTTCTAAATAGAACCTGTCAAGGGTGCTCCCTCTCCCCACTTCTCTTTGTACTAGCTATTGAGCCTCTAGCAGCTGCCATATGCTTAAATCAAGACATCAAGGGTATCAACATCCATGGCACTAACCAGAAACTTAGACTCTTTGCAGATGACCTCACGGTTTTTCTCTCAGATCCCACTTCTTCCCTCCCACGCCTCCTTGACCTATTCCAATTATTCTGTACACTATCATACTACAAGCTGAATGTAGATAAGACAGAGGCCAATCCCCTAAACCTTCCTGATAGAAAGAGTGGAATATTACAATCTAAATACTAGTTCAAATGGAACAGAGAGGGTATGAGACACCTGGGGATTCACCTATCCCATGACCTCCCCAGTGTTGTGACCATCAATCATACTCCTACAACCCTTAGACACTCCATTGCGCTCCCTAGATTTCAAGAGGTTTCATGGATAGGTAGAATTTCCGCATTTAAAATGATGCTACTTCTGAAACCTACCTACCTATTCCAAAGCTTACCCATAAAACTCCCCAAAACACTCCTAGACACTCGCCAATCTACCCTAAATACTTACATATGGGCAAATTCCTGCCCACGTATCTTACAATTGCCAATAGATAAGAGAGGATTGGGCCACTCCAAACTAAAACTATAATACGAGGCAGCCATGCTTTTGCATATATCAGGATGGGGCACTCCCAGTGAATGCCAGAGATGGTATGAGATCGAACGGGCATCCCTACCACATCATGTCCTACTCCCTGACCTTATCTGGATACCACAGCACTGCAAATCCCTCTCCCAATCCGATTATCAAAGACTGCCTAACTTTATGGCACTCTGCCATGATAGCTCTTCACCCTTTCCCAATACACAACATCAGAGGCCTCCTTCAAAGTCTGTCTGACTCCAACCCCACCAGCTGGCCCAACCTTAATATCAAAACAGTGAGCGATATGTACAAAGGGTCTGCTTGGCTTACCCACCTGGGAATTGATATCCTGTTATAATGTTCCTACCAAACTCAACTTTGAAGTGATGCATTTTTGATCTGGGGTTCCTCCGCGCAGAGCCTAGACGTCTGACCACTTTGGAAACTAGATGGAAGGCAGAGTTAGAGAGACATAAAACTCTAACAGTACACTATCAATGCTTTTTGCACTGCCCATCACTGCACAAATCCCATAATATATTAGCTTGGGAGATGGACTTGAAAAGAGAGCTAGAGACTAAATACTGATCAAGGACCATTGCAGACACTAGACAAGCTATATACTGCGTAATGCTCTTGACAAGATGGCACTGGGTTCCAAGTAGGTTACACAAAATATCACCAACAAACCCAATGACATGCTGGAGAAATTGTGGGGGAAAAGGAGATGACCTCCACATTTGGTGCAACTGTCCGGCTATTCGACCATTATGGAAAGAGGTGTTACACCTCTGCGACCTTCTAGCACTCCCAACTAGTAAGGGCTCTGAAACGTAACTTCTTCAGGTGATTGAATTACTCTCTTACATTCAGACAATGGAGGAGGCTGCTCTATTCCTAAATCGAGGAGTTCTAGACCTACACTCAGAAATGTGGGCCCCCTGGGATAACTTTCCATATACTCAAAATCCTGCTCGGTAAAAGCCAATGTTCTCTCACCCTCCTATACCCTATCCTACTATCCTACTTGCCCACCCACCTTTTTTTTCTCACCTACCTACCTCTCACCTATTGCTTTTCAAGCAATGGATAACAAGAAGATGAAGTAAAGTTGATAATAATGTATTTTTTTCTTGATTCTGCAGTGTCACTTATTGATTGGAATTTTTTTTAATTTTATTTATAAAAAACAAAACATCCAAGCTGTACAAATGTAATATTTTGTAATGTTGGTTATTAACATTGAAATGTGTAATGCTTAATCATTATTGGGCCCTGATATTCAAAGAATTCTCCATTGTGGAGAGAAATTGTAGTGCAGACTTCACAGTGGCAGTACTCACTAAATGCTCAAAAGAAAAAGGGTGGAACTCTCCAATTGTGAGATCTCTCTTATTTCTGTATGTAGCACTGAATGATATGAGAATGTTGTTTTCACTTACACTTTTATGCCTTGTATTTTATATTACTTTCTATTTTAGATTGGGTCCTTTCAGTATTATTGCATTTAAGCTTTGCACTTTTTTTTTCTTTTTTTTTTAATAGATTTAGATCTAGCAGGGATTTTACAAATTCTAATTATGTTTTAAAAGTTTCTGTTTAACAAATTAGTAATTTTGAAAGTCAGCTCATTTTGCAAAAACAATTGTCAAATATTCATCAAATACAAATACAACATCTGCCCAATCACAATAGTAACACAAGAATATAGAACCAAGGATGTGACACCTAGTATATCCGTTAGGCTAGTGAAGTGGTTGGTCTATATATCAAGTTAAGTCATACAGTTTAAGGGCTCAGAGAAATATATATAACCATAATAATATAATAAGATTAGCTCAAACAAGTATAAACCAATGTTGTGTCAAGGGAGGTGTCAGATATATGGTTGGGCAAACTGAAAGGGAACTTCATTTTATGTTTTGATAATAGAATTCTGATCTCCACTTCTCTAGGGTGTATAAGATGGGTGTTTCTGTGGTAATGTGGGGAGTTAGCTTTTAATGTGACCACGAGAAGGTCATAGAACAGTGGAAGGAAGAGGAAGTACAGTGGACAAGAGCCACTCGTATATTGGGAGGGGGGAGGGGAAGGGGAGGAGAAAGCATGGGAGGGCGGAGCTCATTCTAATAAGACTGCAGTATGGTTTAGTACGGATACCCATAAAACTAGCAGATATACAATATAAACAGGTGTGGGATCCTAAGGTCTTGAAGCAGAAGGTTCAAACACAATAGAGTTCTGATGAGAAATAAACACTATAACAGGCTATGTAGCTAGAAAAAGAGGTCCTTACAGAGTATATAAGCAACGGTATATCACTACACATACTATCAGTTATTACACATGCTCCCAGAAACAATATGTTTAAATTATCTCTTAAGTTATGACTGGATATATGTCCAACGCCTCACGCTTAAAACTCACATGTCTGTAGTGAGTGTATATGTCAGACCATGCCTTCCCAGTTGACACAGCCCAACCACACCCATTAAAATATGTATATAAGACACTACTGTAGATTGAAAGCGCGTCTCTGAGATGAGGAGTCATCTTAAAGTTATCATAAACTCATATTAGTAAAGAGATATATCTAGGAAGCAGCTATTAAGAGTGGCACTGCGTTGTAATCTAGTGAGCAGTATATGTCAGTATGAGGTACTTAAGAGAGGTAGTAATAACCTGCAGAGTTCATCTAGTAGTGGTCATCTGATATAGGGAATGAACTAATGTTGTTTTGCTGGCTGCATAGTTTAACTGCATTAGGATTCACTCTGCTGTTTTTGTTATTATGTGTGATAAACCTAAGTGACTTAACCCTGAGGGGGTCAGGAATAAAAGAGAAAGGAACATAAAGTATGGATAGAACAAGACCCTCGAACTTACTTGTATAAACGTATGGAAGGGCAAGCCATATAATTATTTATAGATAGTATGACTCTGTATATTCCAGAGCTAGTATGGTAGGTTCTAGTGTCATCATTAACATATGTATTGTATAGTGAAATAGGTGTGCAAAACTTTTAAAGCAGAAGCGGTATCTAGTCCCTATATGAGTGACCCTAAACCCATAGCTGGTATACCATATATGGTGGTTATAATATTTAAAAAGAGGTTGGTATCAGCAGAAATCCATAAACTCTCAGAAACCTGTGCCATGAGTAAACACTGTTTAAAGTTTAAAATAGTGCTGCAGTTAAGAAACTCCTCACTGAGCTGTAGCATACAAATACAAGGCATATTAGACATAGCATAAATGTATAGAGCAATTTCTTACATATACCTGAAGCAGAGAGATGCAATGGGGAGCTGTACTATTCTTGCTTGAAATTAACTAGTTAGTAGTCCCAATGTTAGTGAGGGGTAAAACTAGACCTATTATAACACATATCATTAGCAGTAGCGTAACGTTTAGAACCTGAGAATAAAGGGAGAAAATATATAAACTGAGCATGATAGCTGAAAGTATAGAAAACACCAAGACTCTATATAATATGTCTTTGAAAACAGTTCCAGCCAAAGGTACAGGAGTACCTCTCTCTTCTGGGTCTAGGAGACAAGTCTTACTAGCCAATACCACAGGGCAGTAGGGTGAAAACAGACACTGTTTCAGCAGTCCATATAATGTTTCCTGTAGTAAAGTCGAGGGACCAGGAGCTGAGATCTAGTTTAGAGAACTCCCTGTTAGCTTTTCTCACATTGCGTTCCAGAATAAGAGACCCCCAAACAAGTAGTGAGCTGCCGTTTGTATCCAATGTCAGGTTTAAGGCTTTTCTTAAGCTGTGTCCCGTACTGTTAGTGCATAGTGTGGGGGTGGCTTCTCTATTGATCTTACCATCCGGAGGATCGAAGCAGAAGCTGGACATCGTGGGAGTTACGTCCGATCGCGGCTCAGCATGAGGGTTTAGCGCACAACTAATTTGGACCTGGTGCCCCTCAGTGTCCAACCGCATCACCTGAGGAACAGGGATCAGTCCCTCAAACTTCATCAAACAGCCCCGACCGGCTCCAGGTACTGGTATACCCCATAAGTATCTCTCAGTCTGGTTCCGGGGATCGTCACAAATACGCTGCTCATCAGAAAGCGCATGTACCTCCAGATCTCCTGTTGGGCGCTCTGCTCCTTCGGAAACCTCTCGTACTATGAGGTTTGTGTATGCTGACATTCAGGTTCTCTCGCGGAGGTAGGATTCCGCTCATCTCTGAGGATTTTCATGAGAGTATTAAACTGACTCTCCATCTTGGTGGCTAGTAGATATAGTAAGGCTTCCATGGAAGTCTCCATCCCGGGGAAGAATTAAGTATTCTATTTGCGAAATAGATGTTTCTCTCACTTGTAGCTGAGTTCCACGTGGTTCTTAAAATGGCCGCGTCTCAGACGGGCAGCATGTGTGGGTGGAAAAAAGACTGCTCCGGGTAACAATTTTAGGTCCTTTCTTCTCCACTAGACTCTATGTCACTAGTCTCCAGATCTCTGATCACCATACAGCAACAATTTGGGCAGTACTGAGCGGTCTCAATATTAATTATAGATAGAATAAGAGCAGAGCTCTTTCAATGTGCGACCGCTCAGACGCCCGGCTTGCTCCGCCCCCCCCAAACATTAGACATTTAATCATTCAAAATTAATTCAGGCTAACATTTATAATTTCTAAGAATTGCAGCAGCATTCACTTATCTATATATATTGTAGACTTAATAATTATTGTACCTGAATATTTAAAAAAAATTTGTGTGTCAATTTTCAATTTTTTTTTTGGTTTAAGTTTGTTCATCCAAAAATTGTAGCACTAAATACTATGGACAAGGCTATTCCGAATATGTAATCAAAATGGGGGTGTTGGCTTTTTTTAAAAATACTTTAAAGGGACAGTCTACACCTTAGTCATCTTAAAGTCTTACCTTAGATTAATCTGCAAATAGCGTTCTGCACCCTTTCTATGTCATGCGGCAGGAACAGTACAAATATATTTTAAAATGAATATTGTTTCTGGCCAGGTTGAAATGGCTGCCAAGCTCAGCCCGCTGATGACATCATGATCTGGGCTGCATACGGCATCCAATCACAGAAGGCTCACTAGTTGAATTCAACAATCTGTCAATGCTATTCACTATAGTGCCTAGATGCAGCCCAGATCATGATCATCAGTGGGCTGAGCTTGGCAGTCATTTTAAACTGGCCAGAAACACTATTCATTTTAAAATAACTTGTTTTAATGTTTATGCTGCATGATATAAAAAGGGTGCAGGAGGCTAGTTGCAGCTTAATCTAAGGTAAGACTTTAAGATGACTAAGGTGTAGACTGTCCCTTTAAGTGACTGTAAACTATAACTGTATAAGACACTTTATTTTAATTATGCATGCTATTTAAAGGGACACTGAACCCAAATTTTTTCTTTCGTGATTCAGATAGAGCATGCAATTTTAAGCAACTTTCTAATTTACTCCTATTATCAAATGTTCTTCATTCTCCTGGTATCTTTATTGAAAAGCAAGAATATAAGTTTAGATGCCGTCCCATTTTTGGTTAACAACCTTGGTTGTTCTTGCTGATTGGTGGATACATTCACCAACCAATAAAGTGCTGTCCAGGGTACTGAACCAAAAATTGGCTGGCTCCTTAGCTTAGATGCCTTATTTTTCAAATAAAGATAAGAGAACAAAGAAAAATTGATAAAAGGAGTAAATTAGAACGTTGCTTAAAATGGCATGCTCTATCTGAATCACGAAAGAAAAAAATTGGGTTTAGTGTCCCTTTAAATGTAATCTGCACCGTAAACATGTTTACAAATTCTCTTCTTTTTATAAAATTATACTTTAAAGTTTTTGGCAAATCTGTCAGTCACGTACCTTCTCTCCGCTCCATAGATTTTCTATTCTTCACTTCAGTGATCTATAGAGCAGTAATCCTGCCCACTTTACACATCACTGAAGGGAAGAATAGAAATTCAAGGTTGGCGGAGAGAAGGTACGTGACTGACACACAGGTGGATGGCTTCTTCTCAATTTAATAATGTTGCGCATGTGTATACCCGCTCCATAACGCTGCTCATTTAAAACAGTGAACTGTATGGCTTTGCTGTTGATTGGCTGATGGTCGAAGAGAAAAAATGATTACGGAGGGGGTGTGGGACTTCGGAGGAAGCATGTCACAACTTATAATACAATGAAATATAGACGATTAGACTATTACCAGGTCAATATAAGAAGAAAAAAAAACATTAATATTTGCATGTTCTTTATGATAGAACTTTGTAGGAAGTTATAGTTTACCATCACTTTATTTAATAGAAGATTATTTCATTATTTACTTATATGAATACAGGATTTAAATATTAATTATTGCCATGTGACCCATTTTTGGTTTCTATTGATGTGTTTATTAATTTCTTTTTACTTTATGTTTAACGATGAGACCAATATAATTAGAACAGACAGAAATAATAAGAGCTGGCACAATGACCGGTGCAGATGTCGGAGTTGGTAGGGACCTGCAGATTTATACCAGCATGACAAAGTAGCAAGTAATGGTCAAGAAGTACAATATACACCAGCAGGAAAAAGTACTGCAGAACACAACAGTACATATTGATACCAGATGCAGTAGCAGCTAAGACTCTGACTAAGAACACAAGGCCTCAAGTCAGACCCTGGTGTTTAGAGGGATGAGGGTACAGTAACAGTGTATGCTCCTGCCCTCTACCAGACTAATGGATGTCTGCAATGGGCAGAGGTAAATCAGATCCCACTTGCAATGTTACCCATAATGCCTAGCATGAGCTCCATTTATGATTGAAGGCTACATCATGTTGCATTTTTAAATGTTACTACTTGGTACTAACAACTAATGTCTACTTAGGCCCTAATGGCAATATATTTATAACATTAATACAGTACTGAGGGCAAATATCCACTGAGTTCATGAATGACTTCCTCCATATGCGCCTTAAAGTGTAATATTCATGACTTTGCTTTCTCTTTGTCAATTATAGCTTCAGTCATGCAGATGAAGCTGTCTGGTACCTGACCAATTTAATAACTAGACATTGTATATGAATGCCTTTGTATAGACAGTTATTGGTGTATGCACTGTTATTAATGGCTTGGTAGGGATGAATGTATAATCCTTCTCACTGGGGAAATCATGCTATGTGACCTTGAATACTGTGTTCTCCAAACACTAAAATTCACTATGACAACAGTCTGCGCTCTCCTTTGATCTATTTGCGGAACTTAACAGCTCTCTAAACTTTTGGGAAGAACATGAAACAATAAAGGTCAAAGAAAATTTAGTCACCATGAGTGATCTCCCATTGTTGGCAGTAACTTATTGTAACTTATATATGTCATTCCAAAACTGAGTTTAAAGGACACCCTGTTAAATGGCCATGTTCCCTATTTAGATATAACTGTAGTAGGTAACATCTTTCACTGGACCAAAAAGAGATACTCATGGAAAATATATGGAGTTAACGTATATACAATACTTAGCCAATGATGAACTTCAGTGTCTTGACTAAAACCTGAATTTGTATTTAATCCATCAAGCTTGTTATATTCCACAATGTTGCCTTACGAGTTGAGGCTTTCTTGCAGCTTAGTCTAACGTTTTACATCTTTGCATGGTGATTAAAGGGACGTAAAACCCCAACATTTTCATGAGTCAGCAGGGCCACCCTTAGCAAGGCCAATTTGTGGGACCCAGCCGTCTTTATGCACCTATCCCTGTATGCTCGGCCCACTGTATGACTTACCCCTCTCCTAACATTCAGTGTGTTCTATATAAAGAATAACACTATATATTACACCACCTGATACTATAAACGCTTCTTAAATGAAATACAGGCTGTACATTGCACCTTCTCATACCCTCACTCCTGACAGTGTGGGGACCCTCAAAGCACTGGGTCAGGGACTGAGTCAGATAGAGGTTAGTTTAAAAAAAGATCCAATTAACTTTTATTATAAAATGTACTTTGTTCTTTTTGTATCCTTTGTTGAAGAGCATGCCTAGGTAAGCTCAGGAGCATGTCATCTAGTGCTTAAATATGCATAATATTGTTAAAATATTGTTCTATCTGAATCATGAAAAAAATTGGGTATCAAGTACCTTTAAGGTGTTTAATGGGTACTGGAGTTTCTTCAATGAATCCATGAGTATAGTTAGTTTCTAGTTACCCTTTACTTGTGTGGGTGCAGTTGTGGCGTTGGCAAGTGATGAGACCCAGGAAAACATGACCTCTTGTGACTAGGGAGGAGAAAATGTTTCAGAAAAATTGTTCAAAATAAGTCATGTCAGCCGCATTTGTTTGTTCTAACTTAGGGCCCATGATCAAAAAGTCGCTGGCATGAGAACTCATACAAAGGCCTAAATTAAAGTGGAGTGATACATTTATATCGCTGATGACCACTAACTGCGCTCAAGGTAAACGATTAGTGCTCCCAGCTTAGCGCTGGTATTACAAGTTGAAAGTAAAAAAGTTAGAGCTAGAATACAAGTGCTGAGATGTTGAGCTGGTTAAAACACCACTAGCGTTATGCTTTTTGCGCTTCTCGGGTTCTGCTCATATTACAAGTTGATAAAAATCTTGATTTTTTTTTTGCTAGTGGTAGCCAGAGAAGTGCAAAAATCTCTAGTGGAGTTTTTGCGTGCTCTTGCATGCGTTCTCCCTAGAAATCAATGGGGAAAAAAAAGTTAAAAAACCCCCACCCTACTCATGAAAAAGAAACAACCTACCAGAAGCACCTAGCCTAATAACCCCTAAACACAGTCATCCCCCACATCACAAACACTAAATAAAACTGTTAACCCCTAAACTGCCACCCCACCCCCCACATTGCAAACAAACTAAACAATTAACTCCTAAACCCCCTTACCCCATCACAAACAAACTAAATAAACTATTAACCCTTAAACCGCCATCCCCCACATTGCAAACTAGCTAAATAAACTATTAACCCCTATACCGCTATTCCCCCACATTGCAACCTAACACCCCATAACTTAACCCAAATTAAAATACCCATAACCATTAACTTTAAAAAAATCCTAGCTACCTTAAAAAAACAAAAAGTTTACCTTTTCAATTCAATTCAAATCTAAGTTTACTTTAAAATAAAAAATAAAAAACTACCATTAATATAAAAAACTAACATTACAAAAAATAAAAAATAAAAAACCCTACCATTACAAAAAGCAACAAACGAAACTGCAAAAATGAATTCCAGTTTGATGCCCCTGGTGTAGAGATTACCCTTCCAGCCCCTGATCCCTACCTGACTCCAAAACAGCTCTCTTCCCTCCCTCACCCCCACTGGTCACCACCATCTTAGGTACTGGCAGTATGATGATAATTAAACATTTTTTTATATGTTTTAATATTTCTTGAAGTGTAGGATCCCCCTACCCTCCAACCTCCCTAATCCCTCCCAAGCAGTTCTCTAACCCTCCCGCCTTACCCTCATCTGTAACTTAAAGGACCAGTCAACAGAGTAGATTTGCATAATCAACAAATGCAAGATAACAAGACAATGCAATAGCAGTTTGTCTGAACTTCAAATGAGTAGTGGATTTTTTTTCTGACAATTTTAAAAGTTATGTCTATTTCCACTCCCCCTGTACCATGTGACAGCCATCAGCCTATCACAAATGCATACACGTACCATGTGACAGCCATCAGCCTATCACAAATGCATACACGTACCATGTGACAGCAAACAGCCATTCACAAATGCATACACGCTTATTCTTGCACATGCTCAGTAGGAGCTGGTGACTCACAAAGTTTGAATATAAAAAGACTGCACATTTTGTTAATGGAAGTAAATTGGAAAGTTGTTTAAAATTTTGATTGAGTGTCCCTTTAACAGCCTAGACTGCTGGAGCTTCCTGCAGCTCAGACGTATATATAAGTTTGGTACGTTAGCCAAAGTACTGCACAACGTATATATACAGTACACGTTAATAGAACATGAATCTTCTGTTATCTAATTTGCTTTGTTCTTTTGGTATCATTTGTTGAAAAACATAAATAGGTAGGCTCAGGTGCTGTGATCTAGCTTCTGATTGGTGGCTGCACATGTATACCTCTTATCATTGGCTTACCAATGTGTTTAGCTAGCTCCTTCAATAAAAGATACCAATAGAATGAAGCAAAATTGATAATACAATTTTAAAATTCTTTCCATTTTACTTCTATCTTCTGAATCATGAAAGAAGAATGTTACGGCATCTATTCCTAAATAACTGCTGGCTGTATCCTTGCCTAAACTCAAGCCAAACTATTCCACAAAATGTGCCCACATTGATTTCTCTTTTTGTATTCCCTGCCATGCAAACAATTTTATAGTTTCCAATTTACCGTAATTATTAATTTTGCTTCATTCCCATGTTATTCTGTGTTTCAGAGATACCTAGGTAGGTCTCTGGAGCACTACATGGTAGGATATAGTGCAGCCATCTAGTGCCCTTGCAAATGGATAACATTCTTGCAAAATTGTTGCCATATAGTGATTCAGACATGTGCATGTTCCTGAGCTTACATCCCTGATTTGCAACAAAAAGAGAAAAAAGAAATATGATAATAAAAGTAAATTAGAAAGTTGTCTAAAATGAAATATTATTGGGTTACATAGTATATCCCTTTTAAGCTGCCTAAAGCAGTAGTGTCCTAACATGAGAGAATCTGTACTCATTTGCATATTCTTACCCAAAATCCTCTGCTTCAGTGGAAACACTGAGCCGGGGGTTTCCTGTGGGAGGATGTGCTATATAATGATCTATTGTGTGTAACTATACTGGGATAAAACCTATCACTAAGGCAGAGCCACTGAAAATGAGAACTTACAGATGCTAAGGCTTACAGTGTTTGCAATCTATAATTCTCAAGAGATTTACTTAAACAAGAAGCATAACTGCAAAGTAAGCACGTACAGGTTCCCATAGAGACTAATGGGATTCTTTTGGAAGCAGGATGCCTACAGTGGCACTGGTTTAACTTTTTTGTTTTGAAAGTATAAAACTGAATAAAAAACACCTCAATCTAGTAAAGACAATTTAACTGGTTTGTTTCTACTGTATGTAGAGATATTATTTTCAGTTTAGCAAGTTTAACTCAAAGTTTACAGAACTTCTAGCACAGAAATGTTTAGATGTAATACAAAATACTTTATTAAATGAAACATCAAGATTTGTTAATGCGTATTCCTATGTACATGGTATAGTGCTGTACTGTAACATAGTCATCTGAGATCTCTATGGGGTCCCACAGAGATACATACCCCTCAATATCCTGTAGAACCCCCCCCCCCCCCAATAGCCTGCTGCATTTTAAAGGTACATTCCGGTCCAAATTTAAATGCACATAGATGAATTACATAATTGAATAGACACTTATTTCCAATATATATGTATTGACAAAAATGCTTCTAGTAAAAGTTAGAACTGTTTTAGCGTTAACATTTTTCTCTGCACGTGCATGTGAAGCTTAGCTAGATATTCTCAGTACACCAGCATTTTAAATACTGCAGCTACTCAGAGAGCCAGTGGGGCTCATATGATGTCAGCAATTAACAAATTGAGTCACTAGCAGAGGGTACAAGCAGTTTAGGCTCTCTGAGCAAGTGCTGTATTTAAAATGCTGGTGCACGTTGCATACTTAAATACACTTTAAAAAAAGCTATAGCTTTTATTAGAAGCATTTTTGCTAATACATCTATATTAAAAAATGCTTCTATTCAAAACAGAAATGTGTTCATGTGGATTCCAATTTTGGCTGGAATGTCCCTTTAAGTGTAAACACAATTTAAAAAAACAACAAAACAATAGGAAAATAGACTTTTTTTTTTTTTACGAGGGAAGGTTTAAAATAATGACTTGGACAGTCTGGGTTTCCATTTGTGTGTCCGGGTTTGAAGCCAGAGATTTAAATGTCTGAGTTTACTAAAAAATGTGGTGCAAATATACGCTGCCTAGTATTACTGTACTAGTACTGTTCTTCTAATTGAGTGACGGCTTCTACATGATACTTAGCTATAGCATGAGAGTGTGTGTATATCTGTGTTTGTCACAGTCTGTGTGTGTGAGAGAGAAGGGGTGTAAGAGAAAATGTGTGTGAAAGTGTATGTTAGTGTTTAAAAGTATGTGTGAGAGTTTGTGTGAGAGAGAGAGTATGTTTGTGTTAGTGTGTGAGAGTGTGTGTGAGAGAGTGTATTTTTGTGTTAGCGGGTGAGAGTTTGTGTGAGAGAGAGCATGTTTGTGTTAGCGGGTGAAAGTGTGTGTGAGAGAGAGTATGTTTGTGTTAGCGGGTGAAAGTGTGTCTGAGAGTGAGTATGTTTGTGTTAGCGGGTGAAAGTGTGTCAGAGAGTATGTTTGTGTTAGCAGGTGAGAGTGTGTGTGAGAGAGTATGTTTGTGTTAGCGGGTAAGAGTGTGTGTGAGAGAGAGTATGTTTGTGTTAGCGGGTGAGAGTGTGTGTGAGAGAGTATGTTTGTGTTAGCGGGTGAGAGTGTGTGTGAGAGAGAGTATGTTTGTGTTAGCGGGTGAGAGTGTGTGTGAGAGAGTGTATTTTTGTGTTAGCGGGTGAGAGTTTGTGTGAGAGAGAGTATGTTTGTGTTAGCGGGTGAAAGTGTGTGTGAGAGAGAGTATGTTTGTGTTAGCGGGTGAAAGTGTGTGTGAGAGTATGTTTGTGTTAGCGGGTAAGAGTGTGTGTAAGAGAGAGTATGTTTGTGTTAGCGGGTGAGAGTGTGTGTGTGAGAGTATGTTTGTGTTAGCGGGTGAGAGTGTGTGTGAGAGAGTATGTTTGTGTTAGCGGGTAAGAGTGTGTGTGAGAGAGAGTATGTTTGTGTTAGCGGGTAAGAGTGTGTGTGAGAGAGAGTATGTTTGTGTTAGCGGGTGAGAGTGTGTATGAGAGAGTATGTTTGTGTTAGCGGGTAAGAGTGTGTGTGAGAGAGAGTATGTTTGTGTTAGTGGGTAAGAGTTTGTGTGAGATAGAGTATGTTTGTGTTAGCGGGTAAGAGTGTGTGTGAGAGAGAGTATATTTGTGTTAGCGGGTAAGAGTGTGTGTGAGAGAGTATGTTTGTGTTAGCGGGTAAGAATGTGTGTGAGAGAGAGTATTTTTGTGGTAGCGGGTGAGAGTTTGTGTAAGAGAGAGTATGTTTATGTTAGCGGGTGAGAGTGTGTGTGAGAGAGTATGTTTGTGTTAGCGGGTGAGAGTGTGTGTGAGAGAGTATGTTTGTGTTAGCGGGTAAGAGTGTGTGTGAGAGAGAGTATGTTTGTGTTAGCGGGTGCGAGTGTGTGTGTGAGAGAGTATGTTTGTGTTAGCGGGTAATAGTGTGTGTGAGAGAGAATATGTTTGTGTTAGCGGGTGCGAGTTTGTGTGTGAGAGAGTATGTTTGTGTTAGCGGGTAATAGTGTGTGTGAGAGTATGTTTGTGTTAGCGGGTAAGAGTGTGTGTGAGAGAGAGTATGTTTGTGTTAGCGGGTAAGAGTGTGTGTGAGAGAGAGTGTGTTTGTGTTAGCGGGTAAGAGTGTGTGTGAGAGAGAGTATATTTGTGTTAGCGGGTAAGAGTGTGTGTGAGAGAGATAGGGTAGATTTAACAAAGGTCGGCCTGTAGCGAATCATGTCAGCTCGACCTGGCTAAATGCCAACAGCATATGCTGTCGGCATTTTACATTACACAAGCATTTCTGGTGAAATACTTGTGCAATGCCGCCCCCTGCTCACTGGCTGCCAATCAGATCACTGATAGCCAATCGAATCGGGATGACTTCAGTCCACCACCTAAAAGGTGGCGGACAAGTTAAGGAGCAGCGGTGTTACGACCGCTGCTTATTAACTTCTGTTTCAGGTGGACCTGAAACGATGGGGCTCCGAACAGGGCTGGCTCAAGACATTGTGCTGCCTGGGTCCGAGATCCAAATGACACCCCCCACACACCCCAACCCCCCCTCCCACACACGGATTCTGAAGGGTTGCCGAATCCAAAAGAACAGCCAACCCCCCACACAGAGAAACAGTGAAGGTTGAGAGCAGTGGATTGCTTTCAATGCCGCTCTGGATCTCAGTCACCTCCTGACCAGCTGCTGTCAATAAATATTAGCCTAAGGAGTCGGACTCAGCAAACAAAGGTTAGGACTGGATCTGTTTTTAATGCCGGTGAGTCGGTGACATGTTAATGAATCCCAGATTCCCACCCACTAACGGTCTGACTCCAGAGACAGGCAGCCCAGAGACTGCCTTCAATGCCGGCGCTTCTCACTCCTAAATCCTAACCTGCAGTGCTACACCGTCTATCACATTTATAGATTGCCGCTCCTGACTGTGACTGTTCTCTCTCTTACTCTGATTGGATTGACAGGCTCAGCGCATCAGCGGCATTAAAGGAAGGAAGACCGATGCTCACTCCTAAAGCTAAATCCTAGCTACCTGTCAGCAGCATTGAAGGCAGACCACGACTCGCTTTCTTCTAAGTCCTAAATGTCCTTAGTTGTACTTTTTGTTGGTCTCACTCTGACTGTCACATCACCCAGTCCCTGGGTCAGTAGTCAGTGGGTGGGATTGGAATGACTGACAGCCAGGCACAACTGGTCACCGTCAGGAGCGGCATTAAAGCCATTCCAATCCCACCCACTGACTACTGACCCAGGGACCGGGTGATGTGACAATCAGAGTGAGACCGACAAAAAGTACAACTAAGGACATTTAGGACTTAGAAGAAAGCGAGCGGCGGTCTGCCTTCAATGCTGCTGACAGGCAGCTAGGATTTAGCTTTAGGAGTGAGCGGCGGTCTTCCTTTCTTTAATGCCGCTGACGCGCTGAGCCTGTCAATCCAAGTCAGTCACAGTCAGGAGCGGCAATCTATAAATGTGATAGATGGTGTAGCACTGCAGGTTAGGATTTAGGAGTGAGCGGCGTCAGCGGTCTTTAGTTTCAGCAATGCCTGTCAATCCCAATCGGATGATCCATCATCCAGGGAGAGATGACAGTCACAAGAGGCTAGGAGGGGCAGTCTGAGTCTGACAAAAAGTGATAGTCAGTGACTGAAGTGCCGCTCCCTGTCAAGTGCCGCCTGGGTCAGTGGGACCCTGTTGGTCCCATGGTTAAGCCGGCCCTGGCTCCAAAGCAGCATCTGCTGCTTTATAAATGGAGCCCTTTGTGTGAAAGAGAGAGTATGTTTTTGTTAGTGTGTGAGAGATAGTGTGTGTGAAAGATAGAGAGTGTGTGTATGTGACATAGAGAGTGTGTGAGTGTGAGAGAGAGAGTGTGTGTGACATAGAGAGTGTGTGAGTGTGAGAGAGAGAGTGTGTGTGACATAGAGAGTGTGTGAGTGTGAGATAGAGAGTGTGTGTATGTGACATAGAGAGTGTGTGAGTGTGAGAGAGAGAGTGTGTGTGACATAGAGAGTGTGTGAGTGTGAGATAGAGAGTGTGTGTGACATAGAGAGTGTGTGAGTGTGAGATAGAGAGTGTGTGTGACATAGAGAGTGTGTGAGTGTGATATAGAGTGTGTGTGAGAGATATAGAGGGTGTGTGAGAGCGTATGGTACCGTTTGAATCTGCAGGGTCTGCTTAAAAACAACCCACTATATAAGATGAGTGTGTTTGTCATCAAAAATTAACAGTGGGGCTTTACATTATCGAAACTCCAAAACAGCTCAGCAGAGGGGTGGAAATGCCTCAGCACTTAAGGGGTTAATAAAGTTCAGAGAGTTCTGTGATGGAAAGTATTGCATCCGGAATATGACTATAATGCAGATTGATTTGGGAAACTCATTCTAGAATAATTAGGAGTTTATGTGACAATGCCTGATCAGCACTAATTAAGCTCAATGAAAACCTGTATAAGTTAATTAGCAGACGAGAAAGTGAAGGTCACAAAAGATAATTAACCAAATGAGTACCATTAGTGAAAACATGCCAAGACGCCAGCCAATAGGAAGTTATCATATATCCGTTCACATCTATAACAGCAAATCTACATACAACTTCTTTGACAAGAGCCATATTCCAGATTGCTAATGTTTTGTGGTAAACACGTCCCACTGATAGAGGGAAGACATAGAGGTATTATGAGACACCACGGGATGTTTAAGAGAGAATTGAAATCTTCTAACAGATGGAGAAAGTGAATGAGAGCAAGAAAGATTTAGTTTTACTCAATATATGATTGAAATAAGTTACGGAAGTATAAAACCATAAAACAAGCAACCATGATATTATCAGGCATTATGAGAAATGAATAGTTTGACAGAGAAAACAATGCTTAAAGGGACTTTCTAACGAAAAAATGACGAAGCCTGTGGTACTCTGACAGGCCTGCCTGGTATTCCTTTCACCAGCTGACCCTACATAATTCTGTGTTTAACCCCATAATTGAAGCTCCAGAGGAGGAAACTGCTGGTGAACAGTCACATGGCCTGTCAATCACCGGCCACTAGTACCCATGGAAATAGAAATGCAGCTCAACGTATTTCAGTTTCAAATAGATGCATTATTGTAAAATATTAAAGGCACATTAAAGTTAAAATTAAACGTTCATCTTTCATATAGAACATGCAATTTTAGAAAGACTTTGTTGAAGGAGCAGCACTGCACTACTGTGAGCTAGCTGACCACATGGGAGGAGTCAATGACAAGATGCATATATGTGTAGGCACCAATCAGCTGAAAGCATTGCTGCATCTGATCCTACCTAGATATGCTTTTTAACCAGGGATAACAAGAGAATTTAGAAAGCACAAGTTGTTTAAATTGAAATTCTCTATCTGAATCATGAAAGTTTAATTTTTAATTTACCATCTCTTTAAGGCCTTGATAATCAAAGGATTCTCCAGCTTGGAGAGAAATTGCAGTGCAGACTTCACAGGGATTTGGTTTAGAGCGTTTATTGTAATGTAGGAGTCTCTGTTTCACATAAAGAACACTACATAACAACATAAAAAATTCCCAAGATAAAGTTTGTGTTTTTAAATTTTTTTAAGGGCCTTGCTATACTGACAAGTTCCTCTCATCTGAGTGGCGAGGTTTTGAATATCAGGCCCTGAATGCTCAAAAGAAAAAGTGTGTAATTCTCATGCACTACGAGATCTCTTTAATTTCTGTATGTGAAGGAGAGACAAGCATGAAATTAGAGTTTTGTTACACTTACAATTTGTGCTTTGTATTTTATATCACTTTACATTTCAGATTGGGTCCTTTCGGTATTATTGCATTTAAGCTTTGCACTTTCTCATTTATATTTTAATACATTTAGATTTAGCTCTAGCAGTTATTTTACCAATTCTGATTAGGTTTTAAAAGTTTCTGTGTTACTTTAACAAATTAGGATCATACTTTGTATATTTCTGTGTACCATTTGCAAATTACATTGCACCTTGTATTTGCAGCATTGTAAACTAAAACTGACAGTTTCAGAAAGTGGGAGGGACAGGACAGTTCTCTGGGCTGAACAGGAGAGTTCCCAGTCCAAAGCTCTATTAACAGTCTTGTGAAATTGTGTAAGCAGTGTTATACAAGCTGGTCTCAATGATTTATCTTGTCAGCTGTATGCAGGGGAAGTTTGCTCAAAATTCACAATACACTTATTTTAAATAGTAATATATACTAAAATATAGACAAAAGCAAGTTAAACTGTAGTGAAAACATTTGAGTTAAATTTGTAATTGATGCATACTGAGCCTTTATATCAGCCCCAGGTGTTCTCCAGTTACCTTCTCCCGTGTGAGATTTTGTATCCCAGAGAGATTTATTACTTGCTTTGGAACACATCTCTCATATCTCTAGGACTTTCAGGTTCCTCCCATTTTCTTTGAAAATACAGTGAGTTCTGCACCTGTGAAGTCTGCTCTATAATTTATTTCCAAACTAGAGAATGTTTGATTATCTGGCTTATAGATAGTAGGTTTTAATCAAATTGAAGAAATGCAATGTGCTATTTGAAAAAGATACACACAATTATACAAAGTATGAGACTAATTTGTTAAAGTTACACAGAAACTGTGAAGGCATAATCAGAATTTGTAAAATCAGAATCCGAAATACACTGCTGTATACAAAATAAAATACAAAATAGAAAGGGTAAAGTTTAAATGCAATAAAATTTAATCTGAAGTGTAAATTTATATAAAATAGAAAGCACAAAGTGTAAATGCAGCAGAACTATCAAGTCATGCAGTGTTATATTGCACTGGGCTTGTCTCTCCTTCACATATAGAAATGCAGGGAACACCTCTTTGAGAACTATAGCAAAATCTGCCTTTTAAAAAATTAACTAGGGAATTTGCAGTGCTGGAGGATCATTTTAGATTTTAGATCAACTCACCTGAGATTTTGAACATCAGATCCAAAATCTCCCTGGACTGATCGACAAGTCCTACTCTTGTGCAATTGGTTGTGTGAGAGCAGAGGGAGGAGCTACACAAGTAAATACTTTAAGAACTTGTGCAAAAGATAAATTGAAGTTGTGAATGCTGCATCCCTGGCCTCAAATGCAGTTACACAGTATCCTTGGATCGCTGAATAGTAAGTGGGTGGAGGGGGATTGGGGGGTGAATAGAAGCTGAAAATCTATTGAAATACTGTATTACATGTCAGAAAAATTACAAAAAATTACAAACCCTGTGGTAATAATTCCCCCTTTGCTTGGGGATTACATAATGTTTGATGCCCTATTTGATAGTTACCACCCTTTAACTTTAAACATAACTTAACAAAACTTATAAATAAAACACACAGAGACTTAGAGCTGGGTATAAAAACCATATCATGGTCACATTTATTAAACTTGATTAAATAAACAACTTCAACTTCTAAAGTTGCAATAGAAACTTATGGTGGCATTCAAGGCCTAGGAAATGAAATCCATACAGCCAGAAGTCATGGCCAATGATGTCTGGAATTGATGAAGTGAAGGGGAGGCCAAACTGCACTCCACCCCATTCCCTGATATTCTTAGATGCCCTAAAGGATCTCCAGCCAGCAGGCCATGGGATACCCCCAGAGCACAACCTGGGGACATCACCCAACCAATTAGCTTGTCTGTTACCCCTACAGGCCCTGTACTTACGATTGTGGCCATGACCTCGCGCCACAAGAGACAACTTTACCTGTAAAGGCAGCCTCTTGCTGCCAACACCTAAATATGGGTAACTAACCCCTCTTTGAGGTCCGCCAAGAAGATCCCTAAGCCTTCATCCGATAGGTGTACCCAATCAGGTTGGTACAATCTCTTTTTATCAGCTGAGATCTGCTCATGACAGACCACAAAACCCCCTGCGGCCATGACAGCTCAAACTAACTCCCTATTAACTTTTTTTCCTCACTCTATAGGCAGTTTTGGGGGTTGGGAAATTCCTCCATTTAAGACGGGGGTTAATATTGGACCACCCTAACCTCACTCTAGGGAAGATGGTGCAAATCCATTGAACGTCAGACCTCATGTTGTTGATTAGGTATAACTCTGCTAATGAACCCAAATCATTCCCACCCATATGTAGCAAGATTACGTGGGGTTGACCCCACCTGCCCTTGGCGTCCTGAAGGAGGGTTGGCAAGCCATTCCACAGCAAACCTCTATGACCCAGCCTTCTAACAGATGCTCTTGATGCCGGCAGTCCCAGCAGTTGCCCGTCTGGAAGGGATAGTGCCCTTAAAGCCACCCAGTGGACGTAGGAGTGTCCTACTACCCACACCCATGAAGGGCCTTTGCCAAGACCTACAATACAACAAAACTGTTAACACATTTAGGACTCCACTCCAGCACAGCAGCGCTAGTAGCAGCCCCAATCCTGAATGAATTTGGCGTGATTCTACACCCATTCAGATTGGACACAGCAACAGCCTTATGCAGGACTGCAGCAAACTGATAGTGTGAAAGATTGGACCCGTCCTCGTGCACCAGAAATTGGTTTGCTGAGGCCAGTTGGATCGCCATGAATGCCTGGGAAAGCTCCACCAGACATGGACCAAGAGCTGAGGCACCCAGAGTTGTCCATGTGCCTCTGGCTTCCTGATCTGTCTTAGAGAGAGGGATATATACCAGCACTTTATCCCCCGCCCATCTTATGTGACTTACCTGAACCCCAGTGTTTTGTGCTTGCTTCGAAGCAGCCACTAGCTCTCCTGGAAGCAACGCCCCGAAAAATGCCAATGTGAATGCGCAACTGAACATTTTCCTCTCATACTCTACTGGGCAGTATTCCTTGTGGCATTCCTAAGTGTATAGTTCCTTAGTCTATCTATAAAAACATCTCCAAAAGGTATATTCTGATGTGTGCTGAAGACTTTGGGACCTTTTGATTGAAACAATTTTATGGGAGCGATCTTCTGAGCAGTTGTCTTTAACTTGGGATTTTTTTGGGGCTAATTACTATTGAATGATTTGCGACTCATGTGGGATGTGGTTTCTTTTGAACATTACATTAATGCTAAAACAATTCCTAGAGGTCTTCGAATAAAGAAATATCCCTCATTTGACCTAGAGGTACCTGCATTAAGTAATGAATGGAATGAGGCTTTAACAACTTGCTCTTTAACTCTAATGGACATTGCTAATAGGAGCAAGAACATTAAGAGATTAAAACTCCAAGATCAAATTTGTAATATCAAGAAGGATCTAAAATTACATAAATCAAATGAGAAATATAAAGAGCATAAAGTGGCCCTAAAGACCAAGATACAGAAATCAGACCATGAGTTGGCTACCAGGAAAGGCAATAAATTCAGCAGGGATCTGGATGATTATGCCAACAACAAGGTTTATAATTGGTCATGCTTTCAACATAGACCAAGAAGACGCCAATTCAGTAATAGTAACAAGCAAAACAAGAATAAAGATATACCCTCTAATAGAAAGAATCAGAAACCCCTCTAGGGAGGTAGCATATATTTATACATACCAGTTGAAAGGTTCTTATCTTACCAATATCCCAAGAGAGGTTAATGTGTAATTATCATTTAAATTTCATCTTAATGTTCTAGCTGGCCCAAAAGTGGCCAGTAATGGTACTCTAGCGATTTAATTATGCTATAGAAAAACTGAGGTTTCGTTACCTTCAACATGTTTATTGGTGTCACAGTAGGTTGTTGCCTTTGAGAAGATAGTAATGTGCGATAATCCAAATTAATGAAGATGTCTATACCAAACCTGTTTATTTGTATCCGAGACAGCTATTACCTTTAAGACTGTATTATTGTGTATCCATACTCTTAGTCTCAGGTTTTCATGCAGTTGTGTGTATTCTCAATAACTGTATACAGTTTTTTTTTTTTTTCCTCATTGTTAAGAAGGTTTGATGACACTATGTACACGTACGCTTTCTGTTTTCCAAGACTGTAAACTTGCTGCTGTCTTTTGAAAATTTCCTTAATAAAAATATAAATTATAAAAAGAATCAGAAAAACAACAAGGATGAAGAGATTTCAGGAGATACCATTCCTAAATCGATTTTGAAGAAGAAAAAAGAGCGAAAAGTGGCTTTTTCGTCTACTGAAAATTCTGATCAGGATTCTTATGTCTCTGATGCTAGTGGCGCTTCGGCCCCATTTTCTGTTTCCCTTTCATCTTCATCTTCTCCTTCTTCCTCTTCCTTTTCTTCTCGTCCTACTTTGTCGTTACAGGTATTGGGTGATGGAGATATGGATAGTGATGAGTTGGTAGTTCGACCAAAGGATAAAGAGCAATCATCGGTCCCTTTAGGAAAAGGATTAGAAAAGCCGGGTAATGACTTCCGCTGAATACAATTATCCAATCGGTGAGAAGGAAGTACTAGTAATAAAGGATTCCCTCGACTACTGGCGACACCTTCTTGAAGGAACTAAATTCCCTATCCTGATATACACAGATCATAAAAATGTGGAATATTTACAGACCAACAGAACACTTTCTGCACGGCAACTTCGATGGAGCTTATTCCTCTCCAGATTCCAATTCCATATTACATACAGACCTGGGAGTAAGAATGGCAAAGCTGTTGCCCTATCAAGGAAGGATAGGAAACCATCAACATTGAACAAACCTTCCACTATCATCCTAGTAGAACAAATTATTGCACTAACAGCAAGCTTTCCAGAGCAATTGAGACAGAGTCAAAATTAAGGTACAGGTATTCCAAGGGAAGGACTCAAACTACAACCCGATGGACTCCTTTGTAACAATGAAAAACTCTATATACCTTCTAATCTACGATTTTCCATCCTCAAGGATCACCATGACTCCCCTATGGCAGGGCATCTTGGTATTAAAAAAAACATTTAATTGAAGGGGGGCGAAGCCGAGTCTTGCTGGGACATGGCTGCTTTTCTGTGAAGCTCCGGAGCTGTTGCTGCTCACATCATAGGAGCTGATATGGTGGGGACTCAATTTGCCCCTTAATTATACTCCTGATGACTTATGCCAACTAAGAGGTGACCCTGATCCCTTTTCCTGCCCTCCTTCCTCCCCCCTCTCTACCCGATCATAACAAGCACCAGAGTGTTGCTGCAGTCCGGTCGCTATCTTGGGCCGGTTCACTCACTACCTTCAATCACTGAAATTCCCTCCAGGCAAGCCACATTCAATACCACTTATGGAACAACAGCAGCAGACCCTTGGCCTCTGGTCCCGGAGGTTAACTTCTGGGGACTGACATCGCTCACCTCCCGGTGACTGGCGGCGCCCATCGCCGACTTACCAACACCGCTCCCACGTGGCAAGCCGTTAGCCCGGAAAACAACAAGGGCAGAAGACAGCAGTAAAGGCATCAGCTGCAGCCTCCAGATCACCGGTAACGTAGTTACACACACTTGCGGGTACTGCTCCATAAAGAGGGTTGGGAGAGAGAAAGCTCCTTTTACACATTAAGATAAATGTGGGGGAAATATATATAGAGGCCTAATTCACCTACAACGCTTCACAAATAAACGGCTTTTTGACTGGGACATACAATGCCAATTGCAAAACAATATTGTGCTATTCAAATATAGAAGTTAATGAGGCATGTTAACCCACATTTTGTAAACAACTAGAGGTACTATATACTCCACGCAGCCTTAAATCGGTCGCTGGACAGAGGCCTACCAGATTCAAACACCATAAGAAAAAGAGACACTCATCTTTACACAGAGCTATTCTTTTTATTTGATGGTCTCAGGTCCGCCACGGATCAAAATAGAACTTTCTCAACCACCCTATTTTTGCTGGGTTGCATGCAGGGGGCAAACTCACAATAGCTTGCAGCCCCATACATAGATTTATAAATCCACAGCCTTTTCGAAGCTCAAAGTTACATACAACAAAGCTACGCTGTGTTTCCATATTAAAGTTGCCGGTCCGCATTATACACACAGCAGACTAACCTTTCTCCTAGAAGGACTTTTTCTACTAACTCCCCTTGGGGAAGTGTAGGGCTATACGGTCCCTACGCTGACCACCCTAAGCAGGAAGAAGATGTCGCAACGCAAAGGGCCTAAGCCAGATAAATGTAACAAAGCGATAGCAACTACACCATCAGTGTCTGCCTTTTTCCAATCTTCGGACACCAGTCCAGCAGAACCCCCTCATTCACAAGAACAACCCTCTACAGATATGCTAACAGAATATACCCCATCGCAATACAAATCATTATTGACTCTACCGTCACAAATTGCAGATCTCCCCTCAAAATCAGACTTCGAATCCTTGAAGTCCTTCTTAAAATGTGAAATGAGAGACCTGAAAAAGGACCTGAATGATATGAGTTCCAGGCTCGATTATATTGAAGAGGGTCAGGAGGCCCTCAACACCATGGTTAGCACTAACTCCCAACAACTCTCCATACACGACTCAATGGTACAGAACCTACAGGAAAAACTTGAAGACTTGGATAACCGTGGGAGAAGAAACAACCTCAGGGTCAGAGGTATACCTGAGGAAGTTTCGGCAGAACAACTAATATCCTATGTCACTGACCTGTTCCATTTCCTAAATCCTAGAGCACCTCCATTATTAAATGACGAAATTGAGCGGATACACAGAGCTCTGAGGCCTCCATCCAAGCCCCCAGCTCCACCTAGAGATGTGATTCTCAGGTTTTTGAGATTCACTACTAAAGAAGAGATCTGGCAAGCAGCGAGAACTAGAAGATCTATAAGTTTTAAGGACCATACTATACAAATCTTCCAAGACCTTTGCCCAAAAAATATCCAGAGGAGAAGAGAAATCAGGTTCCTCACTAAAGCTCTGCAGGACCATAACATCAGGTACCGTTGGGGATTCCCATTCAGCCTGATCATTAATCACAATGGCTCACAGATCATCTATAAAACATTCCAAGACCTGGACAGTGTGTCTAAGAAATTGAATATTAATATTGAACCCCCTAATGAGGACGTCCTTGAAACTGCAGTAAGACCAATTGATAAAACTAAAGATCCACCCAAGGAACAACGATCTCAATGGAATAAAGTCCAACCCAAGAGAAGAAAGATGGACTGTGCAACTTCAGGCCCAACACGACCTCAGGACCCCTAATAACTATACTATCTTGCAATAAATGCTAGGCTACAATGTCTTCACTGTTTTAGATAATGGACTGTGCCTGGTCGCAAGTGGTGGGGTAAGACCAAAAATTTTGCCAAACTAATTGTAAGTTTACTACCGAGACTATTACTGTTATGGCCCTGTTATATGTTGTTGTTGGCCTCTTATCCTCCCATTTACAGACTCTCCTCATAAGTACCAGGACTAATCTCACTAACATTTGCCAAAACAGAGCTTAGCCTCTATCATATCAGCTATGTTGAGATTAGGTTTTGATGAAGGTAAAGTAATAATGATAAAGTGATCACGTCCTCTATGACCCCTACCTATTTCTCCCGATAACTCCCCCTCCCCCCATATTTCCCTCTCCCTCCCTCTCCATTCCCCTACCCCTTCTCCACTCGTTCATACCCATACCCTTTTCACAGGTCCCCACCTGAAACTCCTACATACTATATAGTTATCGATTCAGAGCTACACGCAATGCCAATCACTCCCCAAACAAGGTGTATAGTTCCACAAATACACTCTATGTTGGATTAGTGTGTTGTCTATGTTTATTTTATTTTAATATGTTTACATATGTTGTTTATGTGATATCTCTTGCTGTCTACAGGAAAATGTTCAACTCTACCCTGATGTGCAAAATAGAATTGTGCTGGCTATATGTAATGTTATACATGCAGAATTACTTTAATGTCGATAGATAAGTTTCTTTTTAAACTACTCTCCCATAATGTAAAGGGGCTCAATATCCCACAGAAGAGAACCATTGCTTTTAAACACTATAAAAGACTTAAATGGGATATTGTGATGTTGCAGGAGACCCACTTTAAAAAGGGAAGGGAGCCCCGTGCTTCCTTTAAGAAATTTGGCACAGCATATTTCTCCTCCAATAACTCTAAACATAATGGTGTATGCACAATGATTAATAAGAATTTTCCTTTCCAGGTAACCTCAATAGATAGAGACAAACAGGTTAGATACTTACTCATTTCGGGATTATTAAACCGCAGGCCCTTAACCTTAGCTAACATAAATGCCCCCAGCCTAGATGCCCCCAACTTCTTCCACCAGCTCTGTAATAAACTCCTGGAGTTCTCCAGGGGCGGTTTGGTCGTGGGGGGAGACCTCAATGCTGCTCTAGATCCCACAATAGATTGTTCAGCTGGCAAGTCAGCCATCCCTGCCAAGACCCTGAAACTAATTAGGTCCAAGTTAACTACACTTGCCATTCATGATGTTTGGAGAGTCCACCACCCATGCGAAAAGGATTTTACCTTCTACTCACACCCACACCAAAACTATTCTAGAATAGACTACATACTTACAGATGTTAATAGCCTAGCACACGCGCGTCATTCTGAAATACACCCCATGACGTGGTCGGACCATGCTATGGTCAGCTGCATATTTGATTTTCCCATAGACACCTCACAATCACGTTCTTGGAGATTAGACGAGTCCCTCTTAAAGGACCCATTAATAAAAATATGCCTCACTAAGGTTATCGAGGACTACTTTGAGATTAATAATACCCCAGATGTATGTCAGCAACACATATGGAATGCCCATAAATGCATTCTTAGGGGTGAGCTGATTGCTCTAAAGGCAGCTAGATCAAAACAGCAACAACATTATTTAACATCACTACTTACTGACTTAGGTAAACTCCAAGAAATACACAAATTATTCCCGAAGGACCGATCTCTCCTAGACAGTCTTGAACATAAAAGACTTCAGCTTAACTGTTACCTGGGGAAGGAGGCTAAGCGTAATGCTCTCTTCCTTAAAAAGACCTACTTTGAAGGTGCTAACAAACAAGGTAGACTCCTGGCCAGGCAGCTTAGAAGGAAAACTCTCAGTAGATATATCTTACATATTAAAGACGAGAAAGGAAAAGACTGGCACTCTTCAAAAGACATAGCTGATAGCTTTAGGCGCTACTACCACTCATTATATAACTTATCCATGGATGCCCACCCTCCAACACAGGAGGTCATTCAAGATTATTTGACACAGCTCCACTGGCCTCAAATTAGTGACGAACAGAGGACCAATTTAGAAGCCCCAATATCGACCGAAGAGATTAAACTAGCCATAAAATCACTCAAAACGGGCAAATCCCCAGGACCAGATGGACTTAGTAACACCTATTACACAACCTTTAGAGATATACTGATTCCACACCTCCTAGCATACTTCCAAAGCATAGAACATGACAAGCCCTTTTCACCTCTAGCCTTACAAGCCAACATTTCATTAATCCAAAAACCCAACAAGTCCCCCCTATCTATATCGAATTACAGGCCGATCTCCCTTATGAATTCAGATATTAAGATTTTCGCTAAAATTATCGCCAATAGACTTAATCTAATATTGCCCACTATCATACACTGCGACCAAGACGGCTTTGTACCATACCGAGAGGCAAGAGATAATACTGTGCGTAACTTGCACTTGTTATGGTATGCTAAGACAAATGGTATCCCCTCACTCTGGATTTCCACTGATGCGGAAAAGGCCTTCGACAGGGTCGGATGGCCTTTTCTAGAAGCAGCACTGCGGGCCTTTGGATTTGGCGATAAAATATTAAAAATGATCTTTGCGTTATATAACAAACCTAGTGCCAGAATTGCTCTCAATGGAATCCTTTCACCCTCATTCCAGATCACCAATGGTACTAGGCAGGGTTGTCCCTTATCCCCCCTGCTTTTCACTTGCCTCATTGAAACTTTAGCTACCAAAATTAGATCCAATAACAATATCCAGGGCCTAAGGGTGGTGGGGGGGGGGAAGATTACAAATTATCACTTTTCGCTGACGATATCCTATTTACTATGGTATCGCCGGTGGAATCCATTCCCCATTTACTTGGGGAATTGGAGACATTTCATAACCTATCTAATTATAAAATAAATCAAAATAAATCTGAGATGTTAGGGGTAGCCATCGACCCCTTAATGGAAGGCTTAATCACAAAAATCTGGCCATTTAAATGTAATAAAGACTCACTAAAATACCTGGGGATTTGCCTAACTGATAACCCCGACTTATTGCACAAGCTGAATTATTCAAATATAAAAAATGACTTAATTGGAGACCTCTCATCCTGGACCAGTAAACGCCATCTTGGCTAGGGAGGATAAACACAATCAAAATGAATATCTTCCCAAGATTGCTTTACATTATGCAGACCCTCCCTGTCCAACTCCCTAGCACATACATTCCACAAATGCAGCAGCTATTTAGTTCGTTCATTTGGAACAGACGTCCCCCCAGGATAAATAAACTCACAATGTCCCGCCCCACGTCCCAAGGAGGCCTAGGCGTCCCGAACATTGATTCATATTGTAGGTCCATATTTCTCCAAAGGATTCTTGATTGGTGGATCCATAGGGAACACA